>NW_027312241.1:0-34345 GCF_040954645.1 Diabrotica undecimpunctata | reverse complement strand
ACGCGCTATCTCAGAGTATAAATCCTGATTCATATCTAGACATCTGTGGGTAAGCATATTAAGGGTAAACAGTGCTTGTCTCGTTCCAAATCCTATTCGGAAAACAAATTGAGAACTTTATATATTTTTCCTATTTTATGTATTATTTTGAGAAGTATCTCAATAATGGTATGGCCCTGTACTTACTCTTATCCGTTTAAAATCCTTCTTTATTTAAACTCCTTATTTAAATCGTGTAAAATCAATAAAGACTTTTATTCTATAGCGAATGCAAGTACTAGAAAAACATTAATATCTTATTGTTATACTTAGCTATGTGCTCAGATAATTGCATAACATTTATAATTACATAATATTTGTCGATTTAGAAATGCTAGAAAAATTTCCATTATTGATAAATTTCTAGAATGTAAAAGCTATATATAAAGCAGGAAAGGCCACTTAAATTCATGACACTGGCGGAACTACAGCATCTTCTTCTTCTTGTAGTGCCTATCCATTTCGGATGTTGGCGAGCATCATAGCAATCTGTATTTTGCAAACTGTATCTCTGAAAAGATTTGTGGTTGTTGTGTTGAACCAGGTACGTACATTTTTCAGCCAGGAAATCGTTCGCCTTGCTGGTCCACATTTTTCTTCTACTTTTTTCTTTCAGAATCGCTGACATAGAACTTATATGGTAAAGGGAGCCTCTCTCGTACCCACTGCGTTCCGAAAACCAAACTGGCTGATTTTTCTTCGCATAGTGCATATATCCTTTACTGTATGATTTTTGGAAATAACTTTTTATTGTGGCTTATTAAGCCGATGGTCCGGAAATCATTGCAGGATACCAATTTTGTTTTCTTTGGTAGAGCAATAAACGTTGACTTCAGCCATGATCTTGGTATTACTCCATTTATATATATATATATATATATATATATATATATATATATATATATATGTCATTGAATATTTTTGTTATTCGTTACTATACACACTA
Organism: Diabrotica undecimpunctata; assembly: GCF_040954645.1. Classification (NCBI taxonomy): domain Eukaryota; kingdom Metazoa; phylum Arthropoda; class Insecta; order Coleoptera; family Chrysomelidae; genus Diabrotica; species Diabrotica undecimpunctata. The sequence goes on along the minus strand of NW_027312241.1, from coordinate 33,360 downwards.
TACTATACACAACACAGTGTACTACTGCGATAATAAACAAACTCATCAATGTAATGGTGGAGCAATAGTGTCCAAAAGTAGTTTTTGTCCAGCAAAGAGCAGTTAGAACTTTTAATATTATCCAAATGTACACCACAACTATAGACAAATATAATGGTCAAATAAGGGAATTATTTAATATTAAACAGTACTATGAAAATCACCTCTAAATAATGAAAAATAAAAATGGAGAAGACAATATTATAAGACACTAGGGAGCTTAGATACTTATCACCAAGTCATATCGTAATTCCATCAAATAGTCGAAGATATTTTGGAGATTAGATGTGGCTTTAGATTCTAATCCAGTAGTTATAAAATTCTTAGTCCGTTTAAAGAAAATAAAAGCTCTACTAATTATTATCATCCTATGCATTTACTCGAAAACGAGTACATAAATCTTCTGTGCCGTTTTTATTAACAAATAGTCAGTTGTAGGTTCTACCGTGACAAAATAAGCCGATTCTGGAATCGCGTACTGACCAAAATTATTATATACCCAGTCTGCGTTGGTAGCGAGTTGGTTGACTTAAATGGTTAAGTTCTCGTTCTTTCCTTCGATTTCTCTTCTCAGATTTATGACTTTGTCGCTTTTGTTTAAAGTTTCGCCACCTTCATACACTGTTTCTTGCAATACTGAGTGGTCTGTGGCCGTGTGTTCTCAAGAGCTTTAGTCAATGTCTCATTTATTTATGTTGTTTTTTAGATTGTCCCCATATCGCTTCTGTTGTCGTCCCTACTTGCATTGTCCGTTCCAAATTTGTAAGAATTTTGGGAGGCATGTATCGGAAATTAGGGCCACGTGTCTAGTCTATCAAAGCTGGTGTGTCTGTTTAATACTTGTACAGTTCGCTGCTTCCAAGATATTAATATTGATTATTCGATCTTTCCAGGTCACTTTCAGAATTCTTCTAAGACAAGGTTGGTAATATTTTTCAAAGACTTTAGATGTTGCTTGTAGGTAGTACGAGTCGCACAGCTATAGGTAAGTGTAGAAATCAGTATGGCATGGTAAATGTAGAGTTTTTTGTGGGTGCTGATGTTTTGGTTATCAAAGACCCTTGTCATAAGGTGACTAAAAGCTGTACTATCACATCTCAGTTGGTACTGAATTTCTTTATTGTAGGTCGCATCTTTAGAAAGAGAACTACCGAGATAAGAATAGTAATTATTATTAAGACTTTCACCTTAACTCTGATGAATGGTTCGGGAGCATTAGAGGTTTGTGCAGGCTGAAAAAGAACTTGTATTTTACGTATGTCAAGCGACAGAACTAAATTATTGTACGCCTAATTAAATACATTTAAAATTATTTGAAAACCTTCTTCTGAGTAAACTATGATTATGTTATCATTGGCGTACTAAAGCTTGATTACTGAAGTTAAGGACACCTTGGTTTGGGCATTAAATATGTTTAGGTTAAAAAGTTCTTCATAAAATCAGTATTCTACTTCCATACTTAGTTATAAAGCTTCCCTTACAAGATGCGTTATTTTATTGTTCCTACGAAAATGGAAAACAACGTCGAAGCAATTGCACACCCTATTTAAACTCCCACGATAATCTGAAAATGCCCAGTGGTTCTATCGCTGGTACTAACGCTCGCAGTCATATTGTCAAGCAGTAGCCGCAATCTGTTAACATATTTTTGGGGACATCTATTAGAGGTTAACATTTTCTAGACTGTTTTTTGGTTACCGTTTTGAAGATTTTAACAAAAAGGTTACAAGTAAGTCGATGAAGAAGTATGATTTTAGAAAACTGAAAGATCCCAATGTTCGACTAAAGGTAAGTAAAAACCTCAATACAAAGGTGCTAAAATGCAAAAATGCAGGAAATATAGAGGAAAGTCTGACCATTATACAAGAAACAGTGAGAGAAATAAAAGAACAACAGCTGAAGAAAGATACAGAAAAACGGAAATCGTGCATGACCGATGAAATACTTGAACTTATGGATCAGAGAAAAAAAACAAAGAATATCTCCAAGAATATAAGAGAATATATACCATCGTCAAAAGAAAAATAAAAGAAGCCAAAATGAAACAAAAAAACAGAACAATGTCAAGAAATAGAGGAGTATCAGAGTCGATATTATAACTTCAATGTTCATCGAAAGGTGAAAGATATAGCTGGAAAGTTCCGAAAACGCAACAGTGGGAAAATAACAGATTATGAAGGCAATCTTGATATAACCAAAGAAGATAAAAATAAAATATAGGAAGAATACTTGGATAAACTTTTCCATGACCTTAAAACAATACAAGAGCTCACCATTGAAGAAAATTCAGGCCCCGAAATCCTACCAGAAGAAATAACAGCAGCCGTCAGACAAATGAAGGATGAAAAGGCACCGGGACTTGATGAAATTCCTGCAGAACTGTTGAAGCTATTAGATGCAGAACAAATAAAAATAATAACTGTAATATTTATTGAAATATACAAGGCAGGAAAAATACCAGTAGAGTGGCTCAAATCGGAGTTCATACCATTGCCCAAAAACCAGGAGCAAAACTTTGTGAAGATTATAGGACCATAAGCCTAATGAGCCAACTGCTAAAGCTGTTTTTAAAAGTTATCCACAAAAGAGTTTACCCGAAATGCGAGGAAAAAATTGCGCCCAATCAGTTTGGATTTGTGAACGCCGTTGGTACAAGGGAAGGTTTATTTAGTGTGCAGGTATTGTTTCAGAAATGTAGAGATGTCGGCTGTAATGTTTTTGCATGTTCGATTGACTACAAGAAGGCTTTCGATAGAGTCAGGCATGAACACATGATGGAAGAGCTGAAGAGGACAGGGATTGATGGAACAAACTTAAAAATAATAGCTCACCTGTATTGGAATCAATAAGCGGTGCTCCGAATAGACGGATAATATACAAATCAGGTCAAAATCTTAAGGGGAGTGAGACAGGGAGGAATAATTTCACCACTGATATTTAATTTGTACTCGGAGCACATTTTTGAAGAGACTCTAACAGATATTGATGAAGACATTTCAATAAATGAAGTCAACCTCAATAACCTGCGGTATACAGATGATACAATAGCGTTTTCCAATACCATAGAAGGACTACAAAACTGAATGAATAAAATAACGCAAACAAGTAGAAAATATGGTCTGGATATAAACACCAGTAAAACCAAGCTAGCTGATCATCAGCAGAAAAAACATAACTGGAACAAATTTGTATGTGAAAAAAATGAGAATTAAACGTGTCATACAATACCCAAGAGATTAATTGTCGCATCGGAACGGCAAAAAGTGCATTCTTGACTATGAGCTCTGTGTTCAAGAGCCATGACCTCACCCTAGAAATAAAAATAAGACTCCTTAAATGTTATGTGTACTCAGTGCTTCTGTACGTAGTATAAACGTGGACATAGAAGTCGAAAACTCTGTCAAAACTTCAGGCTTCGGGGCTATGGTTACACAAAAGGATCCTGAAGATACCATAGACAGACAAAGTAACCAATGAAGAAGTACTGCGGAGGATGAACACAACCGCGGATTTGGCCAACATCGTGAAGGGCCGTAAGCTGCAGTACTTGGGATATATAAAAAGAAACCAAGGCAGATACGAGCTAGTTCAATGCATTTTGCAAAGTAAAATTGAAGAAAAAAGGGGCCCAGCACGAAGAAGAATATCCTGGCTTGCTAACCTGAGAGTATGGTAGAGAAAGACCTCAACACAGCTTTTTTGTATAGCAACCAACAAAGTCATCATAGCCAGAATGATCGCCAACGTTCGAAACGGACAGGCACCCTAAGAAGAAGAAGAAATTTCGAAAATTTTAACAAGATCTATAACGACCATTTAGAAAGAGACCTTTTGTTCTCTTGCCATTGGCATTTTTCGTGCCATTTGCTAAAAATGATATTGGTTGTCTCCCTATTGAGTCTGAACCTACACTCTGTTTCTGGTAGTAACTGTTCTGAAACAGTTCAACAAATAATGACATTTTCTGGTAATTTTCACATAATGCTTGGTCGTCTTTTTTAAAAATGGTAACGACAATTTCCACAAAAGGCCTTGTCGTCTTTTTAAAAGATGGTAATAATAGAGACATCTTAGTTCGGAAGTGATGATTTTAGTAATGAGTAAATATGTTGCCTATGTGCTCGGCCTTTCTCTTTAAAGAGCCTTTTTAACTGCAGTTGATTAACCAGGTATCCTTAAAAAGTTGAACTGAACTAAATACACAAAAAGCTCATCTACACAACACACAAATTCTCTTTTAAAGCACATTACGACAAAAAAATTCTACTTTATCTGCACATACCTTGGTACTCAAGTATCAAGTAGATAAAGCTTTCACATGGCTTTTGATTTGAAGAATATATTGGTGTCATCTACGCGGCGTAAGATCTGCTACTAAGCTGTCATGGCAAAGGTTAAGTTCCTTTACGTCGATATGATCTCTTTTCGGTATGTTCTGGTTCTCTATTGGACTAGGACTAGAGCATAGCATGTAAACTTGTGTTTGTCGCTTGCATACCTAGAAACTTTATAGTTAATATAATTAATGGTTTTACTTAAGATAATAATTCACAGGATTAAAATCAAAAGCAGCGGTTTTATCATAAGATTAAAGTGATTTTGGTTTAATTATTTATATTGTTAAAAAATATGTATTATTTTAAATTTAAAGTATAAGTCTATATAATATGTGGTTGTCTTCCTATCTTTTAAAAACAGATTCGTCTATTTTATTATCTAATGGATGGTTTCCACGAATATAAAATGTACAAAACTTTACTGTAGTGTATATAGATAAGTATGTCATATCAGTGCCGAACGTAGATATAGCGCTTTTATAGAAACCAATCCAAATATGCTACAATACAGTGGTTATTGTGTTAGAAATAAGTGAATGCATAAAATAAGGGAAAACTATACAGGGAGGCTAACAACAAATATAAGTAGATATATAGTAGAGATATTCGTCAAAGAAAAACACAAGGATGTGATTTTTAAAAGTATAAGATAATAAAATGCTTTAATTTAGAAATCAATACTTATATTTAAGGTGAATGGAAGGTCAGGTCGCATATATTAAGTTTATATGCACAAGACGTTCATGGATCGTAATTTGAAAATGGATCGTAATTCTTGTGTTTATATAGAATAAAAACGTTATATTGTTATAATTTCATCTATAGGTATGATATCAATAAAATTAAATATAATAATTTATAAAGGAAATGTATTAAAGTCGTTGTGACATGTTTTATCAGCTGATGTTACAGCAATGTCTCTCAGTAGGATAGCGCTTTCATGTCTTTCACTTTGGTGTTCTATGATAAGCTGCATTCCCTCAACAATAGGAGTGGCTTCATATCAAAGACGGACATGTGTCATGCAAGAAAAATTAGAATAAATTGGTTTTTTTGGTACACAGCTGCTATTATTATTTTTATAAAAATCTTACTATAATTTTAGTGATGGCTTCAAAAGTAATCTTGTGGCCATTTTGATATTAGAAATATACGAAATTATTATAAAATTATTATTTGAAAATAAAGATGTCCACTTTTGGAACAAAAATGGGTAAATGTCCATGTTTGATCCAAATGTGATGGTAGGTGTCCGGTTTTTGATGCCAAAAAAATTGTATTTGAAAGAGTGAACCCTTGGTTTGGAACTAACTTAAAATGTAATGGTTATAACATTCATATAGGGAATCAGGTATTTTAAATGAAAATTCCAATTTTAAAATCTTTTATTTAAGTTGCGTTAGTACCTATCTACAAATAAATTTAACTAAAAATTCGAACTTATAAAATATTTGAACTTTGGTAGCATTCAAATTAACACAAGATCACCATCAAATCAGCATTATTATTTTTTTACACTCACATGAATCGTCACATTCAGCCGATATTTTAGGTTCTGCTTGCATTATGTCTTTGTAGTACTTCAAAGTACCATTCTCTTTCTAATTAACTACAAAATTCTTTCCGTATCCTACATTTTTTCAAAAACACTATAAATTTCTTATTTTTTACTCAATTTCATCAGAGCCACCCGAGAACCATTTCATTTTCATAATTAAGGTTTATATACACCTATAAAATAACCAACTTATAACTTATCTCTCTATATTTCTCATGTACCTAGTGTTGCTTTATGACAGATAGGGCCTTTCTCAAGTTATAAGTTGAGTAGTATACTTACAACATACTACAAAACCATGCTCCAGCCATCAAATTCTGTTTATTTTAGATAATAGTTTAATGAACACCTTAAGCCCTTCATATCCATTAAGAATTAAAAACAAATCACACAACTTAATTACCATTAAAGCTGACCCCATAATTTTTGTTTTACTTAATTCTAACAGAGCCAACCCACAACCATTCCATTTTCACATTTTGGACAATTATACACCTGCAAATCATACAACTTGTAACTTATCCTTTTATAGTTCCCATGTACCTAGTGTTGCTTATGACAGATAGGACCTTTCTTAAGTTATAAGTTGAGTACTATTCTATTAACTTATTAAAAAACCATGTCCCAACCATCAATTCCTATTCATTTCACATAATAGATAAGAAAATAAAACTTCCATACCACTTAGTCTGTTAACACCCTATCAGATATTTAATTTCATGTACTTATAACTTAATTAGTTTTACATTTACCAGGTACCAAATGTTGTTTTTTGACATACAGGGCCTTCTATAATCGAGTTATAAGTTAAATTTCACATGACCATTATACTACAAAAATTTTATTTCATTCATGTAAGAACACTTTCATATCTTAAATATATTCATTCATTTTCCACCAATATCAAACAAAATTTCTATTACTCAACCTTCTACATGTGTCTATTTTCTATTTTCCAAGTACCAAATGTTGAATAAACATAAAGGGCCTAAATATAAAAATCTCTTTTTCATTACACTACCACACACATGCATAGTTGGTTGCCTAACTATAACCACATTATCTTCTCTCCACATTTCATCTCATACACATAAAAATCAATTTTTAAAAAACAACAACATTGATGGTTGATACTGTTATATTATTTAATATCAAAAAATCTATTAATTTAACAAATTTAATTAACGTTGGCTTTTGTCTTAAGTAGACACATACAGTTATATTGACTACTCTGTTACTTGTTCCGTCCTAACTTGTCAACATTGTCATTTTAATCAGTTGCTTCCATTAAGTCCTCGTAGACACACCGTCTCAGGACTTGCAACTTCAACGTGGAGTCATATGTCACCATGTTACCTAATCCAACGGTAACTTTAGCATCCTAGCAATTTATATAATATAATGTAAAACAAATGTAACTAAATTATTGTTAACGGGTTTTTACCCATGTATTTAGTGGCTATATTCATGTACACCTAGTAAGTATTAACCACACTTTACATTAACCTTGGTCAAAATTTTAACTTCACGTTCTTTTTAATTAAGTGGTTATATATTTTATAGGACACTGATGATGGAATAATGGATTCCGAAAACGTTTTGTCTAAAACAGCCCGTTTGGGTTTTTAAAAAATATATACCTTTTACAAAGGATTTTTAATAATTTTTTTTAATATATGGTATACAGCCAAATACAGGAACGTAGATTCCTTGTGGATTTTAACTACAAAATGTTTTTCAGGTAATTATGCTACGTCCTTAACCTTTTCTGCATTTAGGGTCACACCAATACGAATTTCTTTTGGGTTGATGTGTCCAATAGTGCAGCTGTTCTTACAAATTTTCCTCTCTGCAACAGCGTCAAGGTTGTAAGCCATCTTTCCTTACACAACGATGTTTCCCAATTTAGTTTTCTGAAGAGCTATTTGTCGGCAGGTGGAAATTTTGAAATGAAGTTAGGCCGCTGTTTCATAAAACTTTTCGCTTCTTGTTTCCAGTCCAACGGTACCCAATCTCTTCCAATCAACTTAGTCGTACCATATTTCTTAAAAATGTCAAATATTCTTCTTTTGTCATAATTGTGTTGATTTTTTTTAATGTTTTCTCCGTCATCCCAAATACTCTGTCGGCAGAAAGGCATGAGTGCCCTATTACAGGAAAGACTGTTTCAATTTTTTCTACGCTTGTTGGAGCACAAAATTGCAGCACATATTTAAAATATTTATATTCTTATTTTGTCCAGCGCAACCATCAAACACCAAATGAATGTAGTCATATCCTGAGAGATCAGCTGATCTCAACTTATTGAATACAATGAAAGCAACCTTGATGGATGATTTTTTTGCTTCGTCTCCCGTCCAGGTATAAATTGAGACAGTACTGGGATTCAGGGATTCATTTGGCAATCCTTTAACTACTGAAAGGTTATAACACGTAAAACTGTCGTGAATAGTACGCACTTTGATCAGTTACTTTTGGTAAAATAAGGTTCTTCTGACAATCAAAACTCAAAATAAAACATCTTTGTGGTTTTTCCTCGCAGGTGTTGGAAGAAGGCTTGGGTCTGTTTCTTGTGTAACTTCATTTTCATTTTTAGACACCTGTTTTCTTTCTTCGTTTTTTCCACCTGGATAATGTCTTCTAATTCTGGACAAGTACTACATTCATCCATGCTAGGGTAAGAGAATCCAATGTTAAAATCTGAGCAAAATATTTTCCTGAAAAATCCCTGAGTAACCTTCTCAGATTCTTCTTTACTATAACTGAACATTTTCCACATTTTGGCGATAATCAAGTCTGATGGTAGGTAGACACGTGATGAGTGATGTCGTGAATAATGCGATTTAATAGCTTAACAACTACAGATGAACTTTTTTACTTCTACTCTTTTCGGAGCAAACTTTACTTTCTTGTGGTTTTCGCCTTGGGTTTCCACTGGGACATGAGATACACCTCTCTTGAATTTTCGGAATACTCCTATAATTCTATGCTTAGTAATAGGCTGCAACACCTTAAGAAAAGCATCCCTGCAAACTTTCAGATTGTTGCCAGCGTGGTTTACAACCGAATATGGAAAGACTGTGGTTTTTTCCCTTTATAGGCTCAAGATTCTTTCTTTTGGGGTTGGGCCTGACAGTATTTCAAAATGAATGCATCTTGCTTGCTTTTTTCTGGGATGGGGTGAAAGGCTTTGTAGAACTCCATTACATCACGTATTGTTAAAAGCTGGCACTGGTATCCAATTCGGTGATGACAAGTGGGGTACAGAGGAAGATCTTTGGCTGAATACCTGCATGAACATACAAAAGGGGGAATTAATTAAACTTTAGTTAATTCAATGAATAGTCTATTCATTCAAGTCAATAATAAGAATTTTCTTTAGGAAACTCTTAATTTTATGAAATACTTTAGCAAGTGGTACTAGCTGGTTATGTCTTTAGAGCCAAATTTCAAGCTTCATATTTTAAAACCAGACATTATCATATCACTTAAAAACTATTTATAACTCCGATAGTAACTTCTAATATATCAAACTTCCACCCACCTATTGACAATTTGCTACAGCAATTAAATGTGAAGTACATGATTGAGTTCAATGATTAGACTTACCTTTGTCGTTTCTGGATATTTTTTTTCCATTTTTCGAGATTGCTCTTCATCTTACGCATCGTCCCTGGATTGGCAGATATATTTGACTCCATGAATTTACTTTGTAAACTAATAATATGCGAAAAAAATGATTAACATCAGACAAGTTGACAGCAATGGCGGCCATTGTTGATTTCTCAGTCATGTGATCAGAATACAGCATTTTCATTGGCTGTTGGGGAGATGTCCGTTTTTGAAATATACCTTCACAGCAGGAGTCCGTTTTTGAAACAGTCCTTTAACTGTGAAGTATGTTGAAAATAACATATTTGCTTCCGTGTTGAAAGGAAACTATTATCACCGTTGAAAAGAACACGATCATTTCTATACGAAATCACTACTAACTAAATTTTTATTTTTTTGACACATGTCCGTCTTTGATCTGAAGCCACTCTTAGTTTTATGTGCTGATATGTCCCAGTGAGCCTCTTGTTTGCACAATATATCACGTTTGTGGATTTTTCACAGTTCAGATAAAATTTTCTGCTTATTGCAAGTAATGATCTTGATAGTTATGGTAATCATTGTCAGTGTAGGCTCTAAAAAGCGCCGTTAATTTATATTCCTGTTACATTGTTTAGATCCAGTAGAAAGTTTTATTTAATCTGATCTGATAGACTATTTATTATCCTTTGTATATCAAATTTTTCCCAACGAATACATCTCTATTAATTAATACAATATTATATCACAGCATGATTTCAATGTGTGATTATTATTTAATGAAAAACTTTAAAATTATATAAACCTAAAATAGTATTAATATTCCGTGCCATTATTTTCGAATTATGCAATGACATGTATACATTTTTTGTACAGATACGCTTGGACAATGATACTACACAATAATTAATTTGTTTTAAATTGGCAATTGTATAAAAGTGGTTTACAGTAACTCTGATTAACATCGAATATGATGGTAATAAATTGATTGTTTTTTTTGTAATTTATATTTGTTTCTGTCTATAATATGTACTAAAATTGACCTGTAGGATATTACAGGATATTTACTTATGTTTTGTAGCTTTGTAGACTTTGAAAATTTGTTGGGGTTCAGCATAAAAATCTTATAAATAAGTAGATATATTAAAAAGCTAAAATATCGAGTGTCGTGATATAAAATTTATATCTAATCTATATTGCAATCAAACTGCCAAGGTAAGAGTTGACAACCAGAATACCCCAGATATTAACCCATTAACGCCGAGAAAAAAAAAATTTCTTAAAATTTTAGAAATTTACAATAATAATGACTAAAATAAGACCCTATAACATACTTTTGACCATATTTTTTTATTAGGAACAACAAGATGCTTTAAAATAGCTGTTCCCATATGGGCTCGTTAGGCGCAACCTATATTATACACAAAAAAAAATTATTTTTATAAAAATTAACTATTGATTATGAAACATTCGAAAACAATCTATACAAAGTCCAATATTGCATTTGCAGCACATTGTTCGTCCCCTACTATTGCAATTGTCACCCCCACATCTTCGCCTTTTACCTTCGGGGACTGTAATAATGTAATGATGCATTCCATCATATCTAATATCATTGCTAACTCGAAAATCACTTGCTGCTGCTTTCGGTGCTCGTTCAGTAGCTTTCGGTTGTACCCTGTATCTTGTTAAATACGTCTGAAATAAAGAAAAGAAACACAAGAGTACTACTGCTTGTACATTTTATCAGAGGTGTTTACATTGTTATTATCAGCAAAATGAATAAATCTGCATATTTGCAAGAATCTATCACGGCGCATGGCTTCTGATATCACAATATTTTTCATATCATCTGAGTTTTCCCAATAACTTCTTTTCGATGGCAAAACATTAATTCCACTGAGGATCAGAATACCAATAAAAACTTTTAATTCTTCTATGGTCAGATTAGGATTAGGACAATTTTGAAATAAAGCATAGTTTACCGTTTCATGTAAAATTATTTAAAGCAAATCGTCGGAGAAAAAAACATTCAAATATCTCTGAACAGCTCAACGATTGGTATTTAGAGTAGTCCCCTGGTGGAAATGTACGACTATCGGTTTGCAAATCTCCTTCAACAAAATTGGTGACTGCTGATTTGATGGCTATATTCAGTGAATAACTGTCCTTATTTGGAACATGTACATGAGTTGATGCAGATAAAATATCAATATTATCAAGGTTGAGTCCCAGTCTGTCTTTGTTCGCAAATACAATCTCAGCTGGAGCACTCAGTTGTCCTGCCGACAAATTGTCTGCTAAACCACTCTCATTCTCATCTGCAGACTCTTCATCAGTTAAGATGTTACTATCAGGAGGCTCAATATATATATATATATATATATATATATATATATATATATATATATATATATATATATATATATATATATATATATATATATATATATATATATATATATATATATATATATATATATATATATATATATATCTACGGCATTTCCTTCATCATAAGCTATATCTAGAGCTTCTTGAAGCGTAATTCCCCTAAAATAAAACACATTATTCTTAAATGGCATTAACGCCTAACGAGCCCATATGGGCACACCTATGTTTAGAGGCAAATTTTATAGCCATAATAATTTAGACAAAAACAGTTTTTATATACTAACATTCCTTGACATGTTATTGATAATATACGTATAAATGCAATTAGCTAGATAGATAATATTTTCAGAGTTAAATAATACTTACACAAATTTGATGTCCATATTTTTCACGAATATTACTATCACATGTATTCAAATATCCAAAACAAACGAAACCTTTTACCACTGGTTCGCACAAACTCTCCTAGGTATGTATCGACATGTACTAAACTTGTCTGACCACTCAAACCGCTTCAGAGTCCCCACTACAAAAAATTCTTCACGTTTTAAAAACCTCCTTCTAACGAGCCCATATGGTACCGTTATACTCTGAGATAGCGCGTTACAGAGAGGAGTCCGCCAGTGTTACGTGCTATCCTCACTTTTCTTTAATTTCTACAGTGAACCAATATATAAAGAACCTTTTTTAAATTCCATAGAGTTTATATCTATCAGTAAAGAAATTATGAAAAAAAAAATTAAGTTTTGCAGATGATCCATTAATTATGACGGATAACAACTATGCTAAAGACAGACGATAAATTGGAAAAAAATTAAATGCATGATCATGACTAAATCGGCGGATGCAAGCATCAAATTTATTATTGACGATACTTTATTTAAAAATCTAGATATCTACAAATAATACTCAGGAGCATGTATAAAAATCAATGTAGACCAATTAAAAAAAACTAAGATATCCATTGAAATAGAACGTGCATTATTCATTAAACTTTGAAAGTCTCTCTGTTGTCGGTTATTGCTTTCTACACATGCGATACCTATATATAACGTCTGAGCACACCATGAAAGGATTTTGTATAATGGTTCAATCTAGAACCCGATGGTTTCACAACTTCACCTTGGGTATGTATATTACGACAGGCAAATTATAAGACAATAGCAAGCTCTATTTAAACTAGGTAAAATAAAACAGAATATCATACATATAACTAAATTCTAGGTTCATGGGTAAATCGTTGAGTGGCATATCTGGTGGGACCTGGCACAAGATTTAGTATATATAACGCTATTAGTAAAACCCACACATTTAGTAAGAAAATATGTGTAGCACTTGAGCCCACCACTTACATTACACGTGACTGAGGTGGTGGATATTTGTTCCAAACTGTCCCATCGCGAGCAGTATATTGTAAATCTTCTTGTTCCTTGTTCTTTGTCATCATCAACCGTCGATACATTATTTTCTTCAGAAAATTCTTCATCTATTAACTCTTTCTAAATTAGTAGATTCATCTTTATTTTCTGAGTCTTCTTCAAGGATTTTTCATAATTCCTCTTCCGTGAGTCCTCTCCTGGAGCTAATTTTTCAGCAAGCGCTTATTATTCTGTTTTTCACAAATGATTGTACACCACACTCTCAACTCTTAATTTTAAGCGATCAAGTCTAGTACAACACTAAAGATATTCGACAAACGCTTCCCAAAAAAGAACCCATGTACATTTGGAAACACTTCTGGGTTCAGGTGGACCCATAAACAACATATGTGTTCCTTTCATTTCAAAGAAAACCAAACTGATATTTCAAAACGCGTACGTTAAATTGTATATCATGAAACATCACGATATCTATATATATACAGTGTGACCCATTTAGATTGGAAACACCTCTATAAAATTTGAAGTTGTTAACCGATTTTAACCAAATTTTTTTTTAATGTCATGTAATACAAGGTCTATTGCGGGACAAAATATGAAATATTTAGTTAAATTTTCAGGGCATTCTACGATACTTTTTCTTCGTCAAAAATCTAGAACTTGTATTAGCGATTTTTTTATTAAAAAAATTTCTACGCCACTGGATTTAGAGTGGCTTCCAGTAACTATGACAAAAATTTCATTAAGATATATTTATTAATAACATACTTATGACAACTTAAAATTTTAAAACTCACTAAGAAAAAAACACTCTGTATTAACGTTAAAAAAACACTCTGTATTAACAGAAACATGGAAACATAATTTTAGTTTAATCCTAGTTGCCTCTACCAATCCACCATCTAATTGGATACATTTGTCGTAGTGTTTATGAATATTTCTAATTACATTTCTTAGTTGTTGGGGAGTAATTTCTGCACATGCCTGTCGAATACTTGCACGAAGTTCGTTTTCGTCTCTTGCACGGGTTTGGCAAACTTTTTGTTTGATAACTCCCCAGAGAAAGAAGTCTAAAATTGTGAGATCTGGAGATCTGGGTGGCCAATCTATCAACGGACTACCCCGGCCTATCCAACGGTTCGGAAAATTTTCATTTAACCATTGCATCACGGTTCTGGCGTAATGAACAGAACACCCATCTAACTGGATATACAAATTTAATCGTTCATTAATTGGGAGGTCATGAATAACATCCCACAAGTCGGTGTTTAAAAATTTTAAAAAGTTCCGTGAGTTCAAGTTTTCTTCAAAAAAGAAAGGACTAATAACTCGCTCGTTCAGTATACCACACCAGACATTGATTTTTTGAGAATACTGGCTTTTACAGTTTATTACCCAATGGGGATTATCTGCTGTCCAATAGCGACAATTCTGTGATGATACTACTCCATTTGTAGTGAAAGTGGCTTCGTCGGTAAACAACGCGTTTTTTAGAAAATTTATATTGTTTAAATATTCCCCTTGGGCCCATAAACAATATTCTAAACGTTTTGCTTCGTCGCCTTCTTGGAATGTGTGTAAGAATTTTGGTTTGTAAGGTTTAATATTATTTACCTTAAGACATCGTCGAATACTCTCTCGAGGCACATTCAAATATAAACTGGCATTCCTTAAACTGGCATTAGGGTTATTTCTGAAATGATCTAAAATGATTTTAACATTTCCTCTTCTTCTTTGTAACGGGTTATTTTTTAAAATTAGTTTTGATACTGCACCATATTCATTAAATATTCTATTAATTTTGTTTACCGTACCGCAGCTAATATTAGGACGATCCACATGTCTGTTATTAAATATTGTACAAACTTCCCTGGCACTTCTATCGTTATCTCCCAAAAGACGTATAATTTCAATTTTTTCTCTCAAACTTAATCTTGCAGCCATGACACAAAATATTATTAAAAGAATTTGAAGTTAATATTGTTGCAGATATTATGCATAAATTTATGCTAGCACTGAAATTTGTATGACAGAAATAATATCAAACAGTAATATCGTTGTCATGGCAACTGAGATTTAAGTTGTAGCATATAAAGTTAATAATAATGTAAGTGCGTTACTCGCATTAAATTTTTATGCTATTTTAAACATTTTTTTGTCTAGTAGTGGTTTATTATTAAAATTATTTGAAAAATAATTAGTTTTATGGTTATCTGTTGATACAGGGTGTTCTTTTTTGACTCGCAGCTTAGTGAGTTTTAATATTTTAAGTTGTCATAACTTCGTTATTAATAAATATATTTTAATGAAATTTTTGTCATAGCTATTTGAAGTCACTGTAAATCCAGTGGCGTAGAAATTTTTTTAATAAAAAAATCGCTAATACAAATTCTCCATTTTCGACGAAGAAAAAGTATCGTAGACTGCCCTGAAAATTTAACTAAATATTTCATATTTTGTCCCGCAATAGACCTTTTATTACATGACATTAAAAAAAAATTTGGTTAAAATCGGTTAACAACTTCAAATTTTATAGAGGTGTTTCCAATCTAAATGGGTCACACTGTATATATATATATATATATATATATATATATATATATATATATATATATATATATATATATATATATATATATATATATTATACTTATATACTACATATATTATTTAAAATCTACTATATATCTATCTTATATGTTGTGAATAATCAATATTATTTCTAGATCGTTATCTTTTAGCAAAATAGCAAATCTGTTGAAACTATGTAGGTAGCAGTCCAGGTGAGATCTGTCGAAAAGCTGACCATAATAAATATTTTCCGTAGGGGTTTATCTTTTACTAAAAATTCTTCAGAAAACACCTTGTATCAATAATCACCATATGGGCCAGTCGCAAATCTTATGCCTAATTCTTTATTTAACAAAATCTGAAAAAATTGATCCGACAAGTTAAAATTTTGGTTTTTCAGTTTTACTTAATATTTGACTAACTCAAAATTGTAAATTTAAACTTTATTGTTTAAAAAATAGTAATAGTTGGGAAAAAGTGCAAAAAAAATAAGTTTATTCCTTAAATTTTTTCGACTTTTTAAACGTAATCTACAGCCTTCATATTTCTTCAAGAAAAATTTTATAATACGTCTGATAGGATTTATGAACATTTCATTTCTGTTAACAATTCCGATTCAATTTCTGCTCTAGATTAACACGATCTTCGTACAGGTCACAAAATTGATTTTGAAAACTCCAGAACTACAGCCCCTATCCGCTTCTATAAACCAAGAATTATTCTAGAAGTTCTAGAAATTGAAAAAAGGCCAAATTGTTTCACTAAAAAAGATAACGGCATACGTTTACCTTTCGCAAAAAAAGTGAAGCAAAAGAAGTAGAGAGATAAGGAGAGTAATATATTGACAGAACAGCAAAAAATACTAAGAAGATTGAGTTTTTGAATAATGAGACCGATAATGTTTTAGATTATAAATATAGGATTCTCCTGAACAGAACCGTCACCATGATGATAGGGCGGTCTGTTAGGGTCAGCTCGGGTAACCTAAGTATCTTCGCTTTCACGAACTTTGGCCACCCTTTTGGATCCACTAAAAACTCCGACTGGAGTGTTTACCAGAAGGCATCAAACTAAGAGTGGAACTTAAGGTTCAAACCTGATTGAAAAATAATCTAAAGGGATAGTGGAAACCTAGAAGTGAGAAATATTTATAAAGTGGGTGCTTCAATGACAAAACATAGAGATAAGTAATTATTTATTATTATTATTATTAGCATAGGGTTAATAACCGATGTAATAAAGAATAATGAAATAAAGCATATATAAGTATTTTCACTAATCGCTTTATTGTAAATCAAGTGAATCATAATTATTAACAAAAATCTGTTTTATTTTTATTGGAACTTATTTATGGTCATAGCAAAATCAAGCCGCACTGGAAACTGTAGTACTCTGAGATAGCGCGGTACATCAGTCGGAATCATTGGGATGCGTGGTATCAAAACGTCTTCTCCTGTATACTTTCCTTTCAGTATAGTTGGTTCTATTACGTTCTTCGGTAATTTTTTTATCGCTAACCGTGTTCCTCTGCAAAGACGCGGTTGGTTGATATTTCTCAACATTATAACTACCGAGTCAACCTTTAATTGTAAAGGTGGCAATCCTGATAAATCCAGCGAGTTTAAAAATTCCGGCGGATAGTTGACGACATCATCTTGGTGAGTAGCCGAATCAACTGATTTATATATCCTCAATTCGCCTGTAATATGTTCTTGAATTTTGAAATTTAATTAATTTACATATATGTGTTTTGCAGCCAATTTAGCCCGTTTGCTAAACCAATCATGATTTCTGTAATTTTGAGCAACCTCTGGAAACACCTTTTGAATAAGGTTATCTTTTGATAGAGTTAACTGACAAACACTTTAAGGAAAGTTAATGCCACCAGTCAAGGTGTCTATAGGAAATTTGTCATTACCAATGTCAATGAGTTGTTTAGAGAATATGTCTCCAGATTGGTCATTTTGCAACTCGACACGCATATTCTTGCTTAAGTGTAATATATTGACATGTTTCCACAAATTGGAGGACTTTAAACATGCGTTGATCGTGGAATCACTGGCAATGTCTAACGAAAATATCCTGCTAATAAAATCATCGCACCACCAAATAGGTTGTAATTGCTCTGTAGATCTTATAAGGTTCTATCTAAAGCCTCCAAAGATGTTTTATGTGCCATCGTGCATTCATCCCAAACAATCAATTCACATTGCTGCAAAACCTTTGCCATTGCAGAGTTCTTCGAAATATTGCAGGTTGAAGTTTCGTTGCTTTGCATGTTTAATGGCACTTTTAGTGCTGAATGGGCTGTTTGACCACCTTCAAAAGCAAAGTTGCTGGGATTTCCGACGAAGCGAGTGAAAGTGCAATTTTATTTTGTGAGCGAATTGTTACTAATATCACTGAAATCAAAAAAGTTTTTTTTGTGTACCACCAGGTGCATCTAAGAAGTAAATCCCTCCTGTTTTATCATTTGTTACTTTAATAAGTGTATCAAATACATACTTCTGCTGTTCATTCAATAGTAGAAGATTTGTTTGAATTAATTCTTTCAAAGTGTTGAGATCATACAGTTTTTGTGGGTGCAACTCTTGGATGGACACCCCAAACGTCGTTATTTGAAACCATTTGTTATATTGTTGGATATTTGACAAAAAGTGTATGGAATCTGGTCCTATTCCTAAAACCAATGAGTACAATGGCTCTGGTGGTGGATCCAATGGTATCAATTTCACTTTCCTATTTGCGCAACACAATCCATTGGCTTTATTTTTGTATTTTAATGCCTTAGAATGAGAGCAAACTAAGTTCGTATATCCAATAGTAACACATTGTAGTTACTGTAGTCAATTGGAAAATCGTAATTGAAAGCAGCGCGATTCAAACTCGCGCGATTATTAGTTGAATCTCTCGCTCTCGATTTGTGCAACGACAATAAACCGCAAATTGACTCTTCGACGTTAGGAACACACCTACATTATTAAGACAACAGTGTGTGCTTGTAATTTAATATAAACTTTATTAAAGAGCAATAAAGTTCAAATTAACTGTACATTTAATTAGAAAATATTTGTATGGGAAAAAGA
Source organism: Diabrotica undecimpunctata (assembly GCF_040954645.1). Lineage (NCBI taxonomy): Eukaryota > Metazoa > Arthropoda > Insecta > Coleoptera > Chrysomelidae > Diabrotica > Diabrotica undecimpunctata. Next base: position 14,405 of record NW_027312241.1, on the reverse strand, counting down.
AAAGGGCTGTTTTAGACTTTTCCCTGAAACTATTTGAATTTTTCTTGCCGTAGAAACCATCCTTAGACTTCAAGAAACATTTTAAAAAAATAATTGTTAAGATTGGTTCATGCGTTGTTGAGTTATGCGCTTACCAACACATTTTGCGATTCATTTTTATATTATAGATTAGAGTTCGTTTGTGATACTCCATTTAATGTTTTTTTTATAAAGATACTGCTTTTAATTATGTGTTCTTAATATGCTATACGCTAAACAAAAATTAAATTTTCTGCTACTAATACGCTTCTTGGTGAAACTCATGATAACTTAAAGGTGGGTCCACATATGCTCCGAATACCGTCGTGAACCCCGTCGCGTACAACGACGCGATCAACAGAAGTTCGCGACGTCATTGAAATAAGTTAAAGAACCGAACACCGTTTCGTAATCTGTACCAAACATTTTGGTGTTTCATCAGTAATTGAGTTGAATCCACATCTTTAAGATGGAGGTTGCTACAGCAGCCTATATTCTTATGTATTATTCAGTTAATAAAACAAAAAATACTCGTAAAAGAAGGTGGTGGCAAACACAAGTGTATAAAAGTAGGGAGAAATATGGTGGCAATCACTTACTTTTGGATTTGAAATTTCAGTGCATCAGTAGATTATATAAAAATTTCACGAGGATGTCACCTTCCGAGTTTGAATTTTGATCACATTAGCGGGTCCAAAAATAGATGGAAAAGACACAAAATGGAGAAAATTGATCTCTGTTCAAGAACGGTTAGCTGTCACGATCCGTTTTTTGGCGACTAGAGATTCTTTCACTAGTTTACAATAACTTTTTAAGATCTCGAAACAATCTATAAGTGTAATAATTCCGGAAGTATGTGGAGCTATAGTCGAAGAGTTGAAAAAAAAACATGCAGGTAATTATCCGTCTCATTTGTTATTTAAATTTTATTTATAAATATGTTCAGTACTGATTTAATTCGAGTATGGTTGGGGAAATTGTATTGGGACCATTGGCTTGGGACTCTATATAATGTTGACGTGGAAAATGGGGTCGTTTGGAAAGATTGCGGTAAAAATTGGGATTCAGATTAGTGAGGTATTGGATTGGTATATATAGAGATATAAAAGAATTGTTAGAATGTACTGAGGGAGTAGGGCTTTGTGTATGTTGTTCAATGGTTCCTCTGTCTGCTTGAAATAAAAAAACCATTATTTTTTCTTGGACAATTGAAAGTGTCCTGAGTCTCTTTTGCTTCTATTATATCTTTAGGAAAATCAAAATTATCTTCACCCAAATTCTCATTTACCACCAATTCTCTCACCAATTATCTTTTGCAGATATCAATAACATCCGAGAAATGGATGGACGTGGTTAAACTGTATAATGATATTTGAAATTTTCCTCATTGCCTAGGGGCCCTGGCTGATAAACATGTGGTATTACAATCACCAATGAACACGGGCAGCGAATACGTTAATTATAAATAAACATTCAGTATAGTCTTGCTTGCATTGGTTAATGCTAATTTTAATTTTCTCTATGTTGACGCTGGTGGTCAAAGACACATTTCTGATGGTATAATATTCAAGAATTGTTCTTTGTACAACAACTTGCAGAATAATTGTTTAATTTTGCCTGATGCAGGACCCCTGTATGGAAGACAACACGAAATTACGTATTTTTTCGTTGCTGATGAGCATTTGCTTTAAGCGGGTAGGCTAATGAAACCATTTTCTGGCATTCATAACAAACGGTCGATTTAGACAATCTTTAATTATAGATTATCGCGAGCACGTAGTGTTGTGGAAATTGTACTTCGAAATGTTTCGTACCTGGAAAGCCTACGTCATTAAGTCCCGAAAAAGCTGCGCTCATAGTAATGACAATAGCTCATTTACATAATTTTTTACGTAAAAGCTCAACCTCCTGCCCGTTGTATACGCCGAAAGGAACATTTGATACCGAAAAAGATACCGGAAAAGTGGTGGAAGGAGCATATAGAATGGTAACTAATGATTCTATGTCATCCCTTCTACCTTTGAGAAACATACCAAGGAAATCCTCTACCGATGCTAAAGTGATTCGAGATGAATTGGCGAATTTCTTCCAGGAAGAAGGTAGAATTGCATGGCAAGACAATTATGCGTGAACCATTTTAATGACATTAGAAAAACAAAAAACATAAAAAATACTTATGTACAGTGTTCTGAGTATTTCGAACTTTATCCCTATCCAAAAGAAAAAATCATGCTTTTGTAAGCCAACCAGCTACTATCGTACAGTTCGGATCGACCTCTAAAATAAAAAAATAAAGTGAATATTATTTAATAGGTACCTACTAAAGATTCAATTTGAATTTAAAACTTTAGTTACTGAAAAAGGTAAGAATCTATAGTAGTTTATGTACATGTCTTTTATTAGTATATGGAGATCTAAATTTGATTTTTAATGACACTATCCCATTTTGCAATAGCATTATAGCTTTATATATTAAATAAATTCTACCCAAAAAATTACATCTTTGAAAATTCATGAACCACTCACCTGTTCCTGTGCCTTTACTTTTTTTATTTTTCCTTTTTCTCTCCGTAAACCAGATAAAAGATTTGTCATTTTTTTTTCTACACTCATCCGCTTATATTTCCATTTTAGCAGCAATCTTTCCCATGAATCGTTTTTTTTTATTTTGGTATAATATCTGGGATTATTTGTATCCCATAATATCTCTTTTTTTCGATAATTTTCTATTAACAGTAAAGTATGCTCTTCCGTCCATTCCATTTTGATACACTTAATTTTGAAACACCTTTACAATAATAGACTGGAATGACTGGAAATTCGGTAAAAGAATCACAAGCGAGTCCAGACATGAATTTACGGTGTACATAGTCGTGCTCGCGTTTCTTTTGATGCGAAGGTATTTTACCGACAGCCAGTGGAACGCTTCGATTTACGTCGCTGGCGCGTCGAGGTACGGTACGCGGTTGCATGACTCCGTCCACACTTAAGAACGCGACGGAGTTCGAGACGGTATACGGAGCATATGTGAATGCACCTTAAGATATCACGCGTATGACTCATTTCATTATTTCTTTGCTGGGGTATAGGCGCGCCGAGTAGCTATCCCCCTCCTATTCGCTTTAAGCAAATTTTTCGAAAACGATTTTCTTTTCTCTTTTATGCATGTTGTCACAAGGCGTATCACGCAAAAGTTATTATATAAAAAGTACTTGACAAAGCAATATCGGTTTTTGTAGACAGCGAACACATCAAATCAATAGCGACCTGTGATTTCAATAGTATAAATAATACAGTTGGAAATGTAATTTATAACATGTGCCATTTACAAGAAGAAAAACCATTGCAAAAATTTAATAAAAGGTATGTGTATGCGTTCTATTTTTTCCATTTACAAACGCAGATATTTATGCAGTTTATTATATAGAAAAAAAAAAGATGTGTACATGACAGTAACCTGAGGCGCAAGCAATGACAAAATTTTTATAAATTGTATCCAGAACTTTGCAGATATGAAAACCGTTTCTATAAATATTTTAGAATGAATTTTAAAAGTTTTGATAAAATTTTAAATCAAATAAAAAATCACCAAACAGCAAACAAATTTTAAGGAACCATTTGATGTTACACACCAATTTTATTTTTAAAACGTACGTTTTTATAATCTGGGTGGCACAGGTCTAACAATGTATCATATTTTTTCACAATTTCAATAAGTTTTTCGATATCTATTTTTATTTGCATCGACACAACCAGCGATAAACGTAAACATTGCTGCGTTTTGAACGCAAAACGAATTATATTGCCGCGATTTTCATCAGAACGCTGAACAAATTCTTTTGTTACAATAGATATAACATTAAAAGAGTGGAAAATTTTAAATATTTCGGAGCAACAATGACTGAAGATAACAATATCGAGGAAGAGATTAAAGGAAGAATTCAGGCAGCACACATGTGTATGTACAGCCTCCACAATACTATTAAATCTAAAAGCCTAACACGAACATCAAAAATTAAAATATATAAAACGTTGGTTAGATCGGTGCTCATATGGGTGTGAGACGTGGACCCAGACCAAAGAAGCTGAAAGAAAACTTAGATGTTTTGAGAGGAAAATCCTCAGAAGAATCTTTGGGCCTTATCACGACATTAATAGCAACCAATACCGAATGAGAACAAATGCTAAGGTCAAGCAAATGTATATAGCGAGCGATATAGTCCAAGAGATTAAATCCCAACGTCTAAGATAAGTTGGCCATGTCCATAGACTTCCTAATAACGGCCTTGTCAAGCTAATATGGGAGGAAGCCATCACAGGAAGAAGGCCCTTAGGACGTCCACGAATGCGATGGAGAGACAATATATGGCCAGATCTAAGAACAATGGGGCTACTTACTGACCTAACTATTATGGACGATCGTTCAAGATGGAAGCAAGTTGTGCAGTCAGCCAAAACCCACCCCGGATTGTAGTGCTACGAGAAGAAGACGAAGAAGAGGTTGCTGTACGTGCTGATCGATTTGTTTGTTAAAGACGAGTTAAACTGCGGTCGCCGTCGTGAACGCTATCGCGTCGTGATCGCTTAGGTGTACGATAACTTATGATATCACGCGTATGACTCATTTCATTATTTCTTTGCTGGAGTATAGGCGCGCCGAGTAGCTACCCCCACTCTTCCTCTCAATCGCTTTAAGCGACTTTTTACGAGAAAACGAATTTTTTTGTATCTTTTATGCATGTTGTCACAAGGCGCATCACGCAAAAATTATTATATAAAAAGTACTTGACAAAACAAGGATATTTGTTGAAAAAACGAGCCTTCTATCATTTATGGTTAGGCGGCAAATACAAACCAACTTTAAGCTTCGATATCTCTGTAACCAATAAACTAAATGCATTGTTTTTTTTTTTCAAAAAGTAGCTTCCTTCATAGTTCTATGAGGTTACAAATTTTGAAGTTGATTTACTTATTTTGAGCTCAGTATAATTTTGAAAATTTGCAATCCTAACAAAATTTATCACAAATTTTAATAGGATTATAAAATTTTTCTGTGCGGAATATAAAAAACTGTAAGTTATGTTTAATGGTTGAAAAAAATTAAAGGATATACTCCATTTTTTGCACTTTTTTTTCCAATTATTGCTTGTTTTTAAACAATAAACGTTAAATTTTCAGTTCTTGGCTAGATGAATATTATGTAAAATTGAAAAAGAAAACTTCTACCATGTTTAATTTTTTTATAGGAGCATTATTTCCCGCGTTATAGGCGAAAATATGGGCGCAAAAAGCCAAAATTTTCGATTTTTTTATATTTTGTTAGATAAAAAATTAAGCACACGGTTGGCGACTGGCGTATATCGTGAATATTGATACAAGGCAGAAGTGATTTCAGGAAAAAAAATAGACTCTTATGGAAAATATCCAATTCCAAATAGATCATCACTGGATTATAAAAGTATGAAATTTGTTTTATTTGAAATCTTACAGTATTCTTCGCTAATAACTACTAATTTATATTTAATATCTTGTTGAGCTATCAATTCTTATTATTGTGTATTTAAAATATATGAGGATATTGTGAGGATAACTGTTAATAAGAAAATTCTTTGGCATTTTTTGATGTCTCATATAGGACATACGTATCTAATGTTTGCAGTGTTAGAATAATTGGCAGTAGGTACTTAAAAAACTATAAATCCAAACTTCAACGTAATTGAAATCACATCTCCAGTAACATTTATTAAAGGAAAATTTAATTTATTGATTTACCAAGAAGAGTACATTAACTTATTAACTTACATATAATGTTACCTGTTTAAATATCGGGGAAAACTAAATTCATATTATTCACCTGTCAAATTCACGTCGGATATTGCAGTAGATAACATGACGTCAGTTCCGTCATTGATCTTCTTCTTCTTCAAGTGCCATCTCCGCGGCAAAGGTCGGCAATCATCACAGCTAGGTATTCGGACTTTTGAGACGGTTGCTCTAAAAAGTTCATTTATCGTCATTCATCAGCTACGTGTAAATATTTATCAACTTGTTGAATCCTTAGTATACTACATCATTGCCATGATTATTAAAATTTTTAGGTAATTTGTAGGTCGAAGAGTAAATTAGAGTACTTTGTGCATACATGAGTCATAGTCGGTTAGATAATCCACTACCTCTATAGTATCTTCGAAAAATTATTTATTACCATAGTTTCAATCTACCCTCGCAAAAAAGTTGAGAAAAATTTAAATGAAAAATATTAAAATGAAAAAGAGACGTTACGGAAGGTTATTTCTCTGAAAGTAAACACAAAGTTTTAAAACTTAACACTTTCAAAGATTTAATTAGTTCTTCTTTAAGTACGTAAGGCCCGTCTAACTAGCCATCTGATTATTCTATTGGATCTTGATCATCACAAAAACATTCGGATATGTAGGATTTACATTTTTGCTTTATGTGCTTTATCAATTGTCATTTTTTTGTTTTTGTTGATAAGTTTTAAGGTTTTTTTATTTATAAGTCTGTATTATCTCTTTGATCTTCTTATAAAGAATAAAACTGTCGTGGTCCCTAAAGTGTATTAAATGCTTCTATTATATGTTCTTACACTGTTCAACTACCCATTTTTCTTTGGCTTTTTTGACTTTGATAATTTTGTTGATTCTATTATATTCATCTATGTTATCTTTTTGTAGTCTTTTTTCTTCCATCAGCTTTAGGATTTCATTGGTCATTTAATATTTTTCTTTTCATTTACTTCCTTTTTCTAGAATATCTAATGTAACTGCTTTTGCTGTATCTCTGATATTTGTGCATGGCTTATTTATATCTGCAGTGTCTACAGGTCTATTTATTGTTTAATTTTGTGTATTACTCCAGTCGCCAGAGACGAAAATGCCACTAAACCTCTAAAAATCATACAAACAAGCTGAATGTTGCCAAAAATGTTAATTTTGGGACCCCAAAAAAGATGCAAAAATGTACCCCCGACTTCTCGTAATATAAAATGTAGCTGAGGTAATTTTAAACAAAAATTATAATTATTACTTTTTGTGTAGAATAAACCGTTCTCTCAGAAACAACGCTTAAAGCAATCAGCGATTTTAAATAAATATCAGTTACGCGCGCGAAATCAATGTTCAATAAAAATTTTACCCGCTCAACGGCAAAAATTCGATATCTTTTGATCCAAGTGTACTATCGACAAAAATCAAGATGCGTTTTATAGGTAAAGAGCTTAGCTTTCGTTTACAGTTTTTGTGTTTTGCCACATGTAAACTCAGATTTTATAAAGGTGTTAAATAAATAAACTTGAAACGATTTTGCCATTTTTTACGGTTTTCATGAGAACAATACAATCTATTCCCTTTATTGACTAGCCACTATAAAGTTTCGATAACTAGAGCCTAACCTTACTCTGAGATAGCGCGTAACTTTAGTTATGAGTTTTGGCAACAAATGTGACGCATTTGAAATATGCTTAAAAAGCGCTGGATTTAAACTTTCACATAACAAACAATAATTTTTTTTTAATAAAACTATTACCTACTTTTTTAAAAGAACCGAATATTAGCTGTAAACTACACCCACAACCGTCTTCTTGAAGGCATTTCCCGTTCTCAATTTTACTACGACTGTTTAATAAAAATGATTAACTTTATTAACCCAGCTATACCGTTCAAGTCAACTATGAAAATGTACTGTTCGGGTCAATATGACCCAACTATGGTTTACGGTTCTTAATCGAAATATAATAACCTAATGGTACTAAACGAAACTTTATTAACAAAAAATTATAGCTAATTAAACAAAAATTATGTTGCTAATGTAAATTAAACGTTATTAACAAAATAAAAGGCATTTTTTCCCAGAAAAGCCTAAGAACAAATACCTACAAAATTCAATTTAGTTTTAAACTGGGACAGTAATAAAAATAATGGGTTTTTCAAATATGCTTGTGACATAAAACATAAAATATTAGTCTTTTTATCGTTTTTAGAGCAAAATTTACAGCGTGCTCGTTTAGCAAGCGGAGTTGGATTGTCCATAGACGGTTCACTAGAATTTCCATCTTCTCTACTCGCTTCTGTTCGTGTTCTTTTTACCAGTTCTTGTAAGTCTCTAGTTCTTGCTAAATTTTTCCTGGAAAGGATAAGTGGTTTCACCAGTGTTTTTTCCAATTCCCCAAAAAAAATTCGCCGTTTTGTAAGTTTGTTGGTGTTTTATTAGGGAATTATTGATGTCCATAAAACGAACGCGTTGTAGGCAGAAATATCCAGCATATTATAATTAACAATCATAGGCCAGCGATTTTTTTTCCTCTTATATGTATATGTACCAACAAGCTGATCTAGAGTATCCACTGCTTCCTTACTGGAATAGTAATCTAAAATAATTTTGGGCTTTTTGCCATTTCTGTCAATAATAGCCTTATCATGATGCAAAGTACTCGTAAGAATTTTTATTCTTTTTAGAAATATTTTAGGAACAGTGGTATCTTGCGCGAAGTAAAAAGACGAACTACGAACTTCTTTATTCGCAATTTGTGCTGGAAGCTCTAACTTATTTTTTCTTATAGTCCCCAGCATTGTATTTTTTCTTTATAGAAGAAGTTGTCCTAAATTGTATGATGTAAAAAAGTTATCACACGTAATATTGTGGCCTTTAAATCACTACACAAGTCGCACACTACACGCATTCCCTGATTCCGTTCCGGCGTGCCACCTGCTTCCTTTCCTGTATAGATCTGCAATTTTAGACCATGCGAACTTTTACTGTCAAATAAAGCCCATATTTTTTTGCCATATTTCGTTAATTTGCTTGGAATGTACTGTTTGAAAGACAGAGGCCTCTAAAGGCAACTAATTGCTCGTCGACGGTAACATTTTCATCAGGGTTAAAAAATGTATTTATTTATGTCATACTAGTTTATTATTGTGTTTTTATTGCTTACTTACCAACTATGTAATAGTGGACTTTATACCCGCGCGGGCATAAAGTGTGCTTTATACCCCTCAAGGGCGTAAAGATACAAACAAAAAGATAATAAGATTTCCGTAGCATAGCCACAGACGAAAGAATGTCTACTAGTATATTATATTGTCAAAATGAAATCGAATTTTCGGATTTTTTAGAATATATTTATTTGTAGATGCAATAACGAACTAGTATGATAAAAGTTTGTATGCACCGCGGGTATTGATGGATGTATATGCCCTCAGGCGACGTACAAACCCGACGGCCTCTGGCCCGAACATGGTCGCCCTCTGGGCATAAACATCTATTTAATACCCTTGGTACATTAATAACTATTAACACCTTTATAAAAATTGAGTTTATTTGCGATAAAATACAAAAACTGCATAAGAAATCTGTACTCTTTAACTTTAAAAGGCATCTTGATTTTTGTCCATAGGATACTTGCATCAAAAGATATCGAATTTTTACCGTCCAGCTGAAACAAATTGTATTGAACATTATTTTCGCGAACATAACTGAAATTCAAAATCGACGGTCACTTCAAGCGTTGTTTCTAAGAGAACGGTTCATTTTACACAAAAAGTGCTTATAAACATTTTTGTTTAAAATTATCTTAGCTACATTTTTTATTTTTTATTTCGACAAGTACAGATTCTTGGTAAATCTATTTTTTGTGTTTTTACCCCCCTACTTGGTGGGGTTTTACTGGGAAGCCCGGAGGTATAAGTGGTAAATTTTTTTGCATCTTTTTTGGGGTCTTGAAACTAATATTCTTGGCAAAATTTAGCTTGTTCGTATAATTTTTAGGGGTCAATTCTCTGACGACTGGACTATATATTTGAAGACTTTTGTTGTTGTTCTCCAGGGCTTTAAGTTTACTTCGTTTACATATTTGGTTTTGTTTAACCTGACTCTTACTTGAGCTTCTAGTGGATTATGATCAGACCTGATGTCTGTTCCTGGGTAGGTTTTAACAGATTTTATGACATTTTGGAATCTTTTTATGTCTTTATATTAATGATAAGATGAATTTTGGAAATGGACCAATATTATATCTTACGTAACATACGTTGTAAAATAATTAATGATAAATAATAAAATAACTTTGAGATTAAACCCAATATCATCATCAAATAACATTAAACAATAGGTACAATGAACACACAACAAATAAAATTTTAAATCAAAAACTACATAAAAAAATCCCTAAAATTAGTTTATCCACCACCAGAGAAAAAACCGATTCTGCTCGATTACATATAAAGGCAAAATATCAACAAAAATAGCCAAACACATAAAAAAGAAAGGAATAACACCAGCTTTTAGAATAAATAACAACTTACGCAAGTATTTTAAGAACAACAAGAGCCAAAAGAAAAGTAATTAAACAGTGGTGTATACAAACTTAAATGTAGCGACTGCCCAAAAACTTACATCGTTCAAACTGGTAGAACTTTTATCAAACGTATAGCAGAACATAAAAGGGCTTTCAACAACAGAAAAACAGACTCTACTTACACTCCTCACCTTCTAGTCTAGACCATAATCATTCGTTTAATGAAGAATTTCAAATTCTTCATAATCAAAATAAAGTCCTTAAGCTATCTTTATTAGAATCTATAGAAATCAACAAATTAAAAAATACAGACATAATTCTGAATGGCCAACTTGAGACAAACAGTTGTTCTCTTCTCAACGTATTTAATTAAAAACTATAAAGTGTAAACACATTCATACCAAAAATAGATCACTTGAAAAAGGCACTTTGGCAGACACAGTTGTAGTAACAATAATTTAAAATAAATTTTGTGGAAGTGCTGAAAACAAGTTTTTATTGTTAGATAAAATGAGTTTCCATCAAGTAGCGGTCGAAATCCATTACTTAATAATAAAACAGCTTTAAAAAGTAATCAAACTTATGTAAATCGACTTTAGTTCTATCCAATTCAATGAACAAAACTTTGGTCTTTCTATTAATGCAAACTGTATTACCTAAAAACATTATATGAATACACGTTTCGTCCTAATCGCTTTGTACTAAAGGAAGCACCCAATTTATTGTACAAGAAAGTTTGCATTTATGGAAATCTCCCGAGCGTAACGTGCAACGACTGGTCGGGAAACGAGGGGCAATTAGCTAATTGCACGTGTTACGGAGCATATTTGCTGCTAATCTAATACTAAGCCACTGATAATAACGTTTTTGAAAAGCAACTTATCGTTTCAGGAAGTTTTATCGATTTGTGTTATCAACTGAGCACTGGACGCGATAAAAGCGAATTAAAACAGAAGTGAGTTTTAAAGATCCTTTAGGAAGAGCACACGTTAGTAATTTATGTTTAAACTTTACACGCTTTTTTCAGCAGACTAAATATATACCTGGGGAGATGAAATATCTGCAAAATAATAAATAGTTTTCGACAAAATAATCCAGAAAATATATCTGTACTACTGAGGTGTAATAAACGCTGTCACCAATGTAAAATCCACGTCTATAATGTTAAGGGATACTTAACTCTGCGAACGGAGGAAGGCTTACTGGTCCAACTAGTCCGAACGGACGTGATTTCGCCCTCGCGCCTTTACTAGAGGGTAGGAAAAATTTGGATAAGGGGATGAAGGACGTTCAGATGCAGGCCCTGTAAAGAGTTACAGGTTATTGGCTTACGTTAGAAGCCGGAGAGATGTACAAAGCGAAAAGTGTGTTCTCTTCTAGTCTCTACCTGAAACGGGCCGGGAAAGAATAACAGCCAAATTTCAAACTTACTATATATTAATAAATCGTAAATCTACAACTAAGACAACAAGATATACGAGATAGCTAATTATTTTTTTATCAAATTTTGCGAAAGGAGGCGAGAAGAGACTTTACTAAGGAGTATATAAGGTGGACAATCTACTATTATTTGTATTCGCCCATTGGTTAGTATTTATGTTTAGTTACCTTAGCGTATTTAGGCCCTTGCCAAAGAATACGCCTTGTAGTCCGAACTGGAACTCAGGAACAGTCTGAATGAACCATGGGAGTACTGTACGCTATCACGATTTTAAGAGAGACGAAAATTCAGTACTTATACTCTCTACCGTTCCCGTCGGATACAATGCCGCGCTAACTGAGCTGAACACACCGGGACGGCTGACCGACTAGCACTCCCCTAGGTTGTCGAGCACTCACTACCTCGTTGACCAATTTTTTCGTTTTTATGTCCCGCGAACGCGTACCCTCAATTACTCCACATGTTAAAATGGATCATGCGATGGTGTGCCCTGCTAGCTCAGCCCAATTCTTATCGCTGGTGTGTCGCTTTGTTGTATTATTTTTCAACGAAGGTATAAGGTGTCATAATTTTTAAAAATTCGGAGCTGACCTGATATCGAAACTTGTGTAATACACGTTAAACTAGGTCGAATTGTCATTCTTTGTTTAATTTAAAATGTATACATTGCCATGTTGACTTGTTACATACCGGGCTAACTGATTAACGATTGCGCTTGGGGGTGGGATTGTTTCCCTTGGGTATGTGGCTGATACATTACAGAAGAATTAAAACAGTTTTTCCAAACAATTGCTACAAAATGATTATGCATGGTTTCTAGGTATAACAAGTAATGGATAATATATTTTAACAGGTTGGCTTTCAATGATACTGTGCATATGTATCACCGGTGATCAACTTTCTTGGTTTATTTTTGGATAATGTGTATCCATGTGATACTTTGCAGAGTAAAGTTTAAATGACCGTTAATATTGTTGGTATATATAATCGGACAAACAAAGTATGCCGGTGGGATGTAAGTAAACCTAATAGTATGTCGGATAAGTGGGCATCACGGGTGATTTATATTAGTCAAGTTAGTCAAAACGTAATAAGAAAGTAGCAAGATCTGACGGAAAAAGTAACTATTATTAAAACAATTACGCATTATTGGCTGAATATTTTATTATAAAAAGTTATAGAACAAAGAAAGAGATATATTTTAATAGATAAAAATATTATCTTTGTGCATTTTTTGAAAATATTTCAAACATAGCGCTGGAGCATTTGGGCAACTTATACACATAGTGTTACCGGTAGCTCCTTAAGGCAGTAACACGCAGATTTAAATTAACCCTCCATCACTCGCACCTCAAAATTTACGCCATGACTCGCGTGTTAGATTTTATTTAACATATGGGTATAGGTCAAATAAATGAGTCATTAGTACTTATTGGTTAAGTTCATTGGCTATTAACTCACAAAAAACGATAAACTTATTTTTTTTTAAACAAACCTGCAAAAAAAACTACTACGGAAACTAAAAACTTTATACATTACCCTAGAACAAAACAAATAAGGGGATATATTCAAAAAAAAAATGTACGCATTGCGCATAAAATTAGATTTCTTCCTCTTCTAGGCAGTGGTGGCAAGTAAAATTTGTTGAACCAGTGTGCTCTTTACATATCGGCAACTTATAGTTAGTACAATAATGTTGGGTAAACCTGTTCTTCCTTACAGGGCAAAAAGAACATCTTGGTTTTATAGTTGGAGTTGCCCCTTGAGATACTGATGGCTTTTCTCCGGTTATATTTCGGATCCTGAATCTCAACTATAAAGGCAGATTTGGGATATTGGAACGTCATTGAAAATGAGACATTCAAAGTTGCTTGCCAAGCTTCGCAATGTAGCTTCTTCGAGATGTTACAATATTAGTGTTATTTTTGTAAATTATTTGGCTGTTTATAGTTGAAATATTTAGTAGACTGCAAAAAATAGTAAACGGCCAGCGATTGCTAAATCGATTCAACGAGTATTCTGCCTTCATTTTATCAACAACATACACTCTGCCTTTTATCAGGTTGTAATCAGTAATAATCTCTGGCTTCATGGTATGCTCTTTGGTGTTTTAGTAGTAATACATTCTTATTTTATTTTGGCACATATGATACAAATACACACTTGTTTCCGTCGTCACCATATGTAAAAATGCTATTACATAAAGGTCTTTCTTTTACATTTGTCAACTTAGGGGGAATTTGTTTTCACCAGTTTGTTTTCATCACCAGTTTGCTTTCACCAGTTGTTTTCACCAGTTTTCGCCAGTTTTTACGTAAAGTACCTATTGTTGTCAAGCAATGATCGTTCAATAAAGAGTTGGCTAAGGATACAGAGGAAGAGTAATTATCCATAGTTACATTTTGACCGGATCCACTTATGGATAATATAAGTCTTTTTACTACACTAGATGCATCGTTGGGTAGTTGATATGTTCCTTCAGGTTGTTTTTCGGGGTAGATTTCGAGATTTTGTGTGAAAAATATTCTAGCGTCCACCAAGGCATAAATCTTGATTCCTCGTATTTCGCTGGCTTATTGGCTATATACTGCCTAAATTTGCATCGACCACGGAACGCACTCTGAGATAGCG
>NW_027312240.1:0-34417 GCF_040954645.1 Diabrotica undecimpunctata | reverse complement strand
CGCGCTATCTCAGAGTGGTAATTTTAAAATTGACATAAATTCCCTGATTCCAATAAATTGTTCAATTTCATACTTCATAATGTTGCAAGGTTTGTTGACGTTATCTTCCACTGATTTTAAATTTGACTCATTAACTATTAACTCCAATAAGTCGTCATTAAATAAAGATTTAAAAATGTCTATACGACTCTCCAATCTCTGCATGCATTCTGACCATTCAGATTCTCCCAAGAAAGCATAATCATTTTCATAATAACTCTTCAGTTTTGATTCCTTCCATAATATTTTCTCTTTATTTTTGATTTATTTTTGTCTGCTGGTTTGAGTCCTATTGAGGTAGTTGCCCTTACAGCGTCAATTTCTAATTTGGCAGCAGATGTCTCAATGTCGGAATAATCAGTTTCAGATACTACTACGGACTGAAGATGTTGTTTTGTAGACGAAGAAGGTAAATATTCTTCATCTGAATCAGTATAATCATCGTCGCTTAAATCTCCATCACTGGGAATAGTGTTCACATATTTAGAACTGAGATAAAACCTTTGGGGATCCTGAAAATAATAATATCTACATAAATTACTCTTCAAATGCATACAAAGCCAGATATGGCTTCGACAAAATATTTTTTACGATAATGCATAAGAAGCCATATATATGGATGATCACTAAATGTCGTTTTCTCTGACAAACCCAAGTAATAATCACTAAATATCATCTAACTTATAAAGACCAAACAGTAATGAGACATGAAATAATAAAAAAAAATTATTACTTACTTGTAAAACGCCGATAGATAAATTTTTCACTTGTTCTAAAAAATCGCAATGCACAGCACGTTGTAACTAAAATGATTGGGTTGACTTTTTAGCAGAGTTGCCAGATTTTAAAAATATATAGACGTTTCCAAACAAATGTACGGTTCACGTTATGCTATGACTGTGTATGTGCTGAACTTTAAACTTACAAAAAAAAAAAAATAGTAAACAACCGAATCCATATATGGATTTCCATTCGGTAGAGGGTTAATGAGAAAAAACAATACAATATATAAAAACGGAAACAGGTTAAATATTTAAGGGAATTTATTAATATTGAAATAGCAATTGATCATTTGTTTAATCGACAATAGTAGAACTTATACACAGTGTGGGCAAATATAAGCTGGGGTCCTCGAAAACGACGCATGAGCAAATTCCAGCACTCTCTTCCGCGTAAAGCATGCATCATAGTACCACAAAAAATAGTACTATAGAAAAATAGAACTTATATACAATGTGGGCAAATATAAGCTGGGGTCCTCGAAAACGACGCATGAGCAAATTCCAGCACTCTCTTCCGCGTAAAGCATGCATCATAGTACACAAAAAATAGTAGTGCAAGAGTGATAGGACAACTCGGAAGTATGTTTTGCTGATTACACCCACACTTAGTGGCTTTGGGCGCTACAAGTCACGCTAGGTGGGGGTTTGCCACATTTCTTCTTCTTTAGATGCCATCTCCACGACGAAGGTTGGCAATCATCACTGCTATTCTAACTTTTGACACTACAGCCCAAAAGAGTTCAGTTGAGCTGCATCCAAACCATTCTCGGAGGTTTCTTAGCCAGGACATTCTTCTTCTACCTATGCTGCGCTTTCCTTAAATTTTTTCCCTGCATTATTAGTTTTAGGAATTTATATCTGTCACCACATGTTATATGACCCAGATATGGTAGTTTTCTTATCTTGATGTAATTCAGTATCTCCTTGCTGTTCTGTATTCTTCTTAGTACTTCCAATTTATAGAGACTTTATTTATTTCAAGTCCATAACTCCACACCATACAAATGAACAGAAAATACATAACACCTTAGTACTCGTTTTCTAAGATTTAAGCTGAGATCTCTACAACATAATATTTGTTTCATATTATTGAATGCACTTCTAGCCTTTTCTATTCTAACTCTAATTTCTTTGGTATAATCGTTTATTTAATTAATGTTTGCCCCTAAATAGTTATAATTCTGATCTCGTTCTATCGTCTTATTATTTACGTGTAGATTGATTTCTCTAATATTTTTCTTTGATATAAACATGAATTATGTTTTCTTTATGTTTAGTGACAGACCAAATTCTTCACTCGCTGCAACAACCTTATCTAAAATTCTTAGATAAGGTTGTAAGATCTGTAGATCTGTAATATTTTCTGCTGTTAGTATTGTATCATCAGCATATCTAATTTCACGTATGGGTAGGTCATTTATTTTTATGCCTGCTTGTTCATCTTCTAATGCTTTTTTGAATATTTCCTCTGAGTATGCATTAAACAGTGATGGCGACAAGACACAGCCCTGTCTAACAACTCCTCTAATTTTTATTTTATTAGTTTTTAAATTATTTATTCTTATGAGAGCTTTTTGTTTATAATACATATTATTTTATTATTCTATATCCCGTGTGTCCCATGTTCTTTGTTCTTAGTAGTTTTATTAACGGATTATGTTTCACGGTATCGAATGCCTTGTTATAATCTAGGAAGCAGAAATAGATGTTTTGGTTTACATCTAAACATCTCTGTATTAGCACATTTACTGCATAATGGTTCTCTGGTTCCTTAAGCATTTCTAAATCCGAACTGAGTTTGTCCAATTTCTTGTTCAAACTTTTTATATATTCTACGATGAATAATCTTTAGGAATACTTTTAGTATGTGGCACATTAGATTGATAGTACGGTAATAGTAACATTGTCTGGCGTTTTTTTTTTTTTCGGTATAGTCACGAATGTTGATATAAGCCATTATTTAGTTAATATATCTGTTATATATATGATAATAAATAATTCGACAATAACATGTATATTGCAGTCGGCGATAAGTTGCAATATTTCTGTATTTCGGTATTTCGTCTGGTTCTACTGCTTTTCCAATTTTCATTTCTTTAATTGTATGTTTTACTTTACTTTTTGTTATTTCTGGTCCAGTCTCTTCAACGAAATATTCGTTATCTAGTTTGTCTCGTTTGTCGTTAAACAGCTTTCTATATAGTTTGCCCATACCATAAATTTGTTTTCTGTATCCATTACTGTGTCCCCCTTTTCATAGTATTATTTTGTTTGTATTCTGGTCTTCTAGTTAATTCTTTTATTTTCCTGTGTACATTAAAGCTGTCATGTTTATTTTGTAGCATTTCTATTTCATCACATTTTTCTTTTAACCAATTTTCTTGCTATTCCAATTTGTCGCCGTATTTCGTTTTTTGCTTGCTGGTACAATGATTTATTTTTGTCCTTATATACTCTGCTTTTGTTCATCAAGTTTAGTATTTCGTCCGTCATCCAATCTTTTTTCTTTTCTTTGTTTGGACGTTTATTTATTTTTTTTATTTTCTTTGATTTCTGGATCTCTTAGTGCATTTATATCAGTTCTTTCTTCTTTTGCTGTCTTCTCTATTCTTTTCATTTTAATTTTCATATGCGCTACTAAGAGATTATGGTTAGATGATACATCTGCTCCAGGTTGTGTTTTGACTGCAGTAATACTATTCCGATATCTTTCTTTGATCATCATGTACTTGATTTCTCATTATCTGATGTTCATTATCTCTTGGCGATTTCCACGTGTACAAACGTCTATAAGGTAATTCAAAGAACGTGTTTGTAACAGTGACGGGATTTATTGGTATGCAATTGCATAATCGTCTTTGTTGCAATCATATTGAATTGTAAACATTGTAAATTGTACGGTTCAAGTAAGATTATTGACGTTTCAATTTCCATTTCAGAAATCATTCTCAAAATACAAACATTAGTAAATTGTAAATTTACTAACAATTTACTAATGTTTGTATTTTGAGAACGATTTCCGAAGTGGAAATTGAAACGTCAATAAACTTACTTTAACCTTTAATTGTGGCTTATTCCCATTTAAATAGTAATTAAAATTAAAGAAAAACAAACATGTTGTGTTCCTGGTTGCACAAGCAGTTGATTTCTTTTTCCAAATCCGAAAATGACGGACACATTTTTGGAATAATTGAAAGTAATTAAGAGGGAGGTATTAAACAATTCTACAACACATACTACATATTTACAACATTTTTCGTGTTTCCTCTAGACATTTTAAAGGTGTTAAACGAAGGACCATTTCGAGTTTATTTTTACTAGCAATAGGTAAGCACTGCACCTCATAGCAATGTTTTTTAGCAAAAGTAAATTAAATAATAGACTGTACCGTTTTTCTGATTAAATTATTGTTAACCCTATCATATGAATCTTATATATTTTAAAACCATCAAAACTAATAACTCTTAGTAATTGTATGCCGCAAATATGACTTTTATTTTTAATATAGTATTATGAAAATTAATTGTAATAATATTCCATGATAGTAGATTTTAATGTGCCTTCTAGGCAACACATTATTTGGTCCAATAGATTTATTTATTAGTCATCTTTTTTAAAAATATTGTATAACCCTATAGGGTTTATTTACATGCATGGTAATATATTATAAAAATATGTTATATATTTTTAATTGTAATATTATAATATTTAGATTATGCTAGGCCTTCTACTTCTCAGCAAGACATCTTAATATTTAACAGTGCCTGGGAAGTTTTTAAACCTATATTGTATTTGAGGCCCTTGCAAAATTATTTGCTTAATTCCAAGGATTCATTTATTTGCAACCTTTACAATACATATTGTGTAAATAAATAATTACGATTTTAATGGGAATAAGTCACAATTAAAGTTTAAAATAAGTTTATTGACGTTTCAAATTCCATTTAGGAAATCGTTCTCAAAATACAAACATTAATAAATTAAACACATTTTGTTCTTTTGTTACTTCATAAGGTTGATGTTCACTTATTCTAACATTTATAGGCCTTGATGTTTCACCTAAATAAAACTGATCAAACGTAACTCAGCAATATCGGCAATATTATCATTTTAAAGTCATCTACTGAGTCAGATAAAATTAAATTATTAGAAGAAGGAAAAACAAAATTTATTTAATTTATTATTGTTGGTATTTTTTGAACGATTTCCGAAGTGGAAATTGAACGTCAATAAACTTATTTTAAAATTCAATTGCGGCTTATTTCCATTAAAATAGTAATTAGTTTAAGATGCCACAAGAAACTAGCCAAAGACATAATTGTGACCGGTGTCGAAGTTGCCAAGTAATATACTAATTAGAAACATTTAAGAAGGATATGGTTTCAATTAACATCTCTGCATCGATTGTAACCATTTGGTCCGTGAGTTGCTATAAGAGCAGAATGAAAATGATTTGCTGGTAAACTGCTGTTAAAAATAACGAAAGAGCTTAAAATTTTTCTTGATTTTGAGTAGTTTTTCTTTTGTACCCTTGCCAAAGTATATTTTATATTGATTTGTCCTTCTATAACGATTCCACAAACTCTAAATAACAAAGGGGTTGCGATCAAACATTCTAGTAACCTACTAGCCCACCTCTACTTCAGTAAGATTCTCTTTTTCGATTTTGTTAATGACTAGGTGATCTTGATTTAATAGTTAAAATGAGTACCACATCACTATATAAAGCTTAGGTTGTTTTTTGGTATTACATTAATTAAAGTTTTTCTTGTACGGTTTCCTGTCTATCTCTGTGTTTATCTGGTTTTGTCATAAATCTTACTGGGAAAGTCTAAAGTCTTGAAATATTATCAGGTACAAGGAAAAATTATGTATACTTTAATACGGGATTAAAACACAATCAATTTTGATGAGAATGACATTTTACATTTGTTTTAACGGTTCAATTTAGAAGGCAGAAATCGCTTTCTAAACATTTATAATTTAAGAACAGACTAGTTTAACCTATAAATGTTTATAAATTGAACAATTGATACATTGGAAAAAAGGTAAACAAAATCTGAAGTGATGGTAATAAGAAATAACAGTGCAGTAAAGAAATAACAAATAAGTTAGTCGATACTAAAAAAAGTTCTTACAAAATCTGCTCGTATACGAAAAATACAGAAGACCGGAGAATGTATAGTCAGCAGAATAAAAAAGATGAGAAAATTATGACAAAGAAAAAAAGGAAACGTGGAGTATAAAATGAGAAGAAATTGATACATATATGGGTGGAACGCGACTATCATAGTAATAATGATTTTAGAGGTTTGGAAAGCTCTAGGAGAGGAATGAGTTGACATTTTTTGACAATTTATGGGTGGGATATATGAGGAAGAAAGAATGCCTAATGCATGGAGAGAGAGTATGATGTTATCATTGTACACAGATAAAGGGCATATTCAGGACTGTAAGAACTATAGTCGGATAAGGTTAATGTTGTACACAATAAAAATTTAAGAGAGAACTGTAGAGCGAAGGTTAAGGAGACATCCTTTTGGTTTATGTCAGGACGAACGACAATGCATGCCTTGTTTGCTTCAAGACAGTTAATACAGAAATAGAGCGAGAACAAAAGAGAACGACACCGTTCCTAGATAAACGCTATGGAGATATATGAGGAAGAAATGGGTTCCTGAACAGTATAAGATAAAGATTGCCATGATGATCGCCAACATTCGTAACGGATAGATTTAGAGGAAATAGTAGAAGTTTTACTGAATAATGTACAAGAAGAAAGTGTTTTTAGGGGAAAAGATGGTACAATGTGGAGAAAGCAAAAGAAAAAACAAAAGGGTGCGTATGAGCAAGCCTAATTTAGTAAAACAATCACCTGAAATTCGCGCTCTTATAGGCCTTTTATATTTGGCAGGGACATATAAAGCCCATCACCCTAAATACAGAAGATATCTGGCAAACTAATGGCGAAGGTATCGAAATATTTAGACTAGTTATGTCGTTATCCCGATTTCGGTTTCTTCTAAGATGCATTAGATTTGATGATAAGGTCGATCGTGAAGAACTTAGGAGACTGGATAAGATGGCCGCCATCCGAGTATTTTTTGACAAATTCGTAGAAAAGTGTAAATCGTGATATAACTCTTCGCAAAATTTAACATGCGATGAAATGCTTCCTGGATTTTTAGGAAATTGCCCTTGGATACAATATATTCCAAGCAAACCCAAAGTATGGGCTCAAAATTTTTAGTTTATGTGATGCTGAAATGTATTATACCATAAATATGGAGTAGAAAATTTAATGTCGACAATTCCCCGAAAGAAGTTGTAAAAAGAATGTGTGCGCCAATAAAGAATTCTGGGCGCAACATTACTCTAGATAATTGGTTCATTAGCATTCCTCTAATAGATGTTTTAAAAAAAGAATTTGGATTGACGTTTTACTTAAACTGGTTCCAATACTTTTATTAACACAAACTAAGAAGTAAAAGACCAAACGGTAGTTTTGACCGCGCGCGACTACTAATTTTCAAAAATTCCTAGCGACTACTGAAGGGTTAAGTATCAATATTTGATATTTCCCTGAGAGGCACTGTGTAAGTAACATATTTGTAGTGCAATAAATAATAGAAACAGTCAAAGATTTTCGCACTCATTAGTATTCGTAGATTTAGAGAAGGATTATGATAGTATAGCTTTAAAACATATTGTTGATAAATTGAAGAAGGCAGGTCTAAGGCCTAAGTAAGACATACATAAATGCTATAGCGAATAAGTTTAATCAGCCAAAAACTGCTATTAAAGTAAGTGGAGATCTTAGACCCTTTCATTACAACGAAAGACTTTGTGTTCTTTATCTCCAACGTCATTTAAAATATTTTATGTTCATAATTTTGGAATATATGTCTGTATGGACATGTAGTTTCTATTGTGAGACCATACACATTACTAATTTAATTTAAAGTACGGTTCTGGCGTTTTCGATTACTGGTAACTATTTTTTATTTACTTTTATTTTATGACAAACCCCGTTAAAAACTTGATAGCTTTAAACCTCTTAAAACGTAATCTTTCAAAATGAGTCTCGCCTCCCATCTATCGACATACTATAATCCTCCACTCAGTCTTTTGTTCTTTCTCCAATTAAAACCATTTAACTGTCTTCTCAGTGACAACCGCAAAACGTTTGAAAATTAAATAAAAGCCATGTGTTTTTAGGCCAGTCTGTGAAAAAAAAAGTTAAAATTTGAAAATCTCCAGGTTTTTTGGACAATATAGAATCTTACAAATTGTAAACAAATAGCTAGAGATTTTTTTACCAATAGATTAGAAATTTTAAATGTAATTATTACATCTCATACCTTTGTTATTTCATTTATCTTTTGTTCCGCGTTTGTGTGTAAAAAGCAAAAAGAGAATAACACAGTAATTGTTCTTCTATATACAAAGTGAGATAAAACTAATTTAAAGAATTTCAAACATATTAGAATTTCATAAAGACTAGCAAAGAAATGAGATTTAGAAAATAGCTGATTTTCGTATAAACTCTAGTATAAATAACATCCACAGAGAGTTTAGATACCAACCGAAAAGTCAATAAAATAAGATCAGCTACTCGTCCCAATAACGTTACAGCTTTTGACATGATAAAATTACATAATTTCTGTTGAAGGCAATAAAAATAATTCTTTATAGACAACTTAAAGAGAAGACAAGAGATCCTCTCAGTGGCAACCAGCATGCATATCAACAAGGAAACTCAACAAAAACAGCAATTAACGAAATAGTTCAGAAAATCAGTCTCTTTATAATATTAAGAGATTGCATTAACCGCCTATTTAGACATAAAAGACGCATTTAAATAATGTGCTACCAAATTTTCTATATCTGCAAATCCGCTAGTACATACAACTGGATCAAAGCAGTGCTGGAAAATAGGCTGATTCTAACAGAACTGCAAGGCGAGAAGATTTTGGCCAAAACAACTAAGATATGAATACATGGGGGAGTGCTGTCTGTCCTCATGTGATCACTCTTGGTAAATCACTTGATCTCTCTCCTTCGCGCACAGAGTATAGTGCTAATGTTCTGTCCAGTATATCCTAAAGAACATTAAATATTTTTAGTAGGTGGTGCAACAGGGAAAAACTCTCTGTAAATCCTAGTAAAACAGAAGTAGTCAGATTCATAAGGTGACGAAACCTAGGTAACATCTGGATGCCCGATCGGTATTTAGAAACTGTAAAAAAGGCAAATGAGGTCAAATATCTAGGAGCAATACTAGATAAGAAGCTTACACAAAACGCCCATTTAAAAAGAATGACCAAAAGAGCAAAGCTTCCATTTTGGATATGTAAATATCAGACTTATGATCATGAATCGAACAAGAGTATGGTAATCAAAATGCCAACAAAAGACTACCAGGTAGAAGTTAAATACTCTTCAACGACAAGCATGGTTAATCATAACAGGAGTGATGTTGTTACCTCAACCACCTCTATAGGATGGAGAAGGACGGCGATGGTATGAGTATAAAGAAGGAAAAATATGCCAGAAGGCAGGGCGAAAGGATATTGGGATCAAATCTGGAGAAATAACGAAAAATCATCAAAAGTTGGAAATGGTACCAGATGCAATGCAACCTGTATAAAATTTTAAAAAGCAGTTTAAAGTCACGTTTCTAAAAAGGGACGAATGGAAGTCAGTCAAATAATGAATTCTTATTATGACAGATCTCACATATGCGGCTCTAAAACTACATATAGGTTATCATTTCACATCTACCAATTAGAAACTTATGCTATAGAGATGTTCCTGCAGGAACTAATAGAGGAACTACAAGGACAGATCTATAAAACGTATATCGATTATCCAAACGGCATTTAACGTGCATTTCCAGATCCTTACAATGAAAAAAATTAAGTGTAGTGACTGAATTTTTATTTTTGAAAAAATTAAAAGCAACGGAAATTTATTAACAAATGTTAAAAGTGTTTAAGCAGTATTGGATTTTAATAAGTATAGTAGACAGATGGGTTTCTTATATTGAATCTGGTTGTAGAAGCCTTAAAGGCGATCCACGTGTGGAACGTCCAAAATAGCTCCTCCCCATTCCTTGAGCCTTTGTCAGAGCGTGGTGACACTCTTAATATTGTAAGCTTGCTATCTCCATTGGCTACGATCCTGTACCATATGGACGGGTTCACGTAAGGATTTTCCTCAATCAGATTCTTCATTTGGTGTATCCATCGTGTTTGAAATCTTCGTCTTGTGAATTTTTTTTTCTACCTTTTTTTTACCACCAATAGTTCTATGGTCGCCGTTCTTTAAGCTATGTGTCCGAAGTAATTGGGTATAAAAAAGTAAACCGAGTGCTTTACTTATTTTAATAGCCTGTCTTTTATAAATTTTTCCAGAATTGACAGTTTGATTCTATGTTTAGTCATTTTTGGTTATCAGGAAGCCCAAGTATACAAACCTGTCTACCACTTCAAAATTTGTCACTCGTCGTGTGTATGTGCAGTAGATTATTATTTGCTCTATCTACGATCATAATTTTTGTTTTTCCGGTTTTTTCAGAAGTCCAAACTCTTTACTTATCTTTCTTAGACGTTCGGTATTTCGACTTTATTCACTACTAGTATAAGTGTGTCGTCTGCATATCGTAGGTTACTGATTATTCTGCCTCCTATAATGAATTCTACGTCCCATTCGTCTAGTACTTTTATAATGCATGCAGCCCTGTCTGGTTCCTTTCTTTGTTTTGACCGAATCTGAATATATTGTTTATTTTACCTTGTGCTGAGTTTTTATCCAAAGTTATACACATAACGGCTATACCAGAAATCTTAGAAAAACTATAAGATATCGTCGAGTGACTGAAAGAGATTTAGTAGAAGGACTAGGCACTTTATTGGGCAGTTTAAGCGATATTTTCACTAAATTATTGAGTTTCAGAAAGCAGTGTTTACAATCGGTGCCGCATTGGCTCCTGAATCAAAACAAGAGGCTAACGAGTAGGGTGAAGCTGTTTCTTCGGCTCTCGAAGGCTCTCTAAAATCGGCCAAGGCATTAGCATCAGTTTTTTGGGATGAGAAAGAAATTTTTTCATAGAATCCACCGTATTCCAGATTTGTTATTTTAACAGATTTGGCCCCTAGCAATCTTCAATACCTGAAAGAACTCATGCGTGGAAAGCGTTTTTTATTAAATAATGAGGGACATAACTATTGTGGAAATGTATTTTGCAGTCCTTCCAGATTCTCACTTCAGAGATGGAATTCATAAATTGGAACTTTGATGCGTGGTTCGTCATCTAAGGTTCCGTCTGGTTCGGTCTTCCGTTCTGGTATCGGTTCAAGAAAGTAGATAAAGAATACCCCAACAATTACAGAGGTATAAATCTACTGAACACCGTACTTAAGCTTACCACAAAAGTCTAAATCTACAAAAGCAATAAATTAAGAACTTTATTAGATGAACAACAAGGATTCAATGTTTTATCTATGTTTTATAAACCTGACAATGCTTTCCATTGCATCCAAGTCGAAGACGTCTTACACCAAAAAAAAAAACCAAATAACATCTAAATACCCACTACGATGTAAAATCAAAATTTATGCGAAAAGAATAAAGCAGGAAGCAAGGTTTAGATATCTGGGAATAGATACGGACTAGGTACGAATAGTCCGGAAAATAGTTACGAAGATGTTGAAGAAGAAGTATGACAACACAGCTTAAAAGCAAGTAAAGCGGCGAGATCTCTTAATGGCACAATCTGAAAGAACCATCATCTAAGACAGGACACAAAAACAGGAACCTATAAAGCAGCAATTAGACCTATATTAACATACACGACGGAGACAAGATCTGACACATCTAAAACCAGACGACTACTAGAAGCAACAGAGATAAAAATACTTCGACGAATATCAGAGAAAAGTATGTTGGGTAGGGAGAGAAGCGAAAACATAAGAAGAGCATAAAATATAAAAGACATAAATGGATGGGTGATAAAACGGAAACAGGAGTGGAACGAATAAATTAGTAGAATGACAGAAGATAGGATAGTACGAATAGCACTAGATAAGTCACCAAATAGACGAAGAAGTATTGGCAGACCAAGAAAAAACAATGCGGTAATTTAAACAATTTAGGAGCCTAATATTGAAGAAGAAACAGGTTTTAAAGCCCACATAAAAAAAGGAAGGAGAAGAAGAAGAAAAATAACTTCGATGGAACAAGTGTGAGTGTGATGGATGTTCCGGGAGACTGTACTACATAAAAAAGTCTGTTTCAAATCATAAAATTGTGTTCTTATCAAACAGACTTGATATATTATATCAACTACTTTTCCCCGCATACGTAAATTAAGACAACAGATAGTCTTCTTAGTTAAGATCAACAGATAATCTTCTTCTTTTTCATGTACCCATCTCCTCTAAGAAGGTTGGCAACCATCATGGCAATTCGCACTTTCGATACCGCTGCTCTAAAGAGGTCAGCAGAAGTGCAGTTAAACCAAGCTCTCAAATTGTTTAACCAGGAGATGCATCTTCTTCCGCGACTCCTTCTACACTGTATTCTTTCTTGCATTATTAATTGCAACAAGTTATAACGCTCGCCCCTCATGACATGTCCCAGATATTGCAGTTTTCTGACTTTAATTTAAATTTAAAACCTCTTTATCTTTTCCCATTCTTCTCAACACCTCGATATTCATGACTCTATCCACCCAACTTCTTAATACCCTGCTGTAGACCCATTACTCGAAGGCTTATAATCTGTCCGAAACATCTTTCTTTAATGTCCAAGCCTCCAACCCATATAATAATACGAAGAACACGTAGCATCTGAGAAGTTTAATCTTTAAAGAAATTGAAATGTCCCTGCTTTTTCAGTTCGTTGAAAGAATTTCTTGCCTGTCCTATGCTTGCCTTAATCTCTTCTGTGTACTCATTATTTTTGTTATTTATTGTACCCAGACAATCTACTCATATAACTATGTTAACTACATATAATTAACAAGTACACGCACTGAAAAATTTTTCTAGTTTAAACTATATATTTGATCGACTTAAAAAAACGTTTTATAAAAAGAAAGTTGCCTAATATAATCAACTTAAGATCAGCAGAGAAATAAAACGTTAACAGTAAATACAAAAATAAAAACTTAACTGGCCTATAAAAAAGTAAGTATATCGTGGTCCGATTCAGTCAAAATAAAAGCCCAGAAGCTTCCACAAAATAGCGTTAGTAGTCTCCATATGACAGAAAGCTGGGGTGGTTTTACCACAAATTAAATTTCGTTTGCTTTGGAAAATCCTTAGGGCGGCTGGGAACGTGAAGTTTTTAATTTTCCTTGCTTGCCATGCGTAACTCTGAAAGTTTTAAAATGAGTTTGCCATGCAAATATTTTTGCATAATTTAAAAATGTGTAACATTTCTGTCTAAAGCAATGGCTTTGCAAAACAACGTAGTACTACTTAGAATGAGTAAGTATAACTTTGTTTCAAGATATTAAAACAAATATACAATTTTTCATAAAGTTCATAAATTTTAATATAGTTCTTTAAAATAACTTTTCTGATACCAGTAGTATATTTCATGCAAATCAATTATTCTAAATTTAATTTATGATTTAAATACATCATCATCGTTATACACTAAGGGGCATAGATATCCAATTTCCAATATGCATTATTTTATTTTAATAAAATTTGGTATAGAGGCTTATACAGGTTTAAATAGAAAGTGACAAAGCAACGGTAACGACAAGGTATGGATAAGCTATGTCTAGTAAAAGAAATTATTTATTTATTTATCGTATGGCAATTACAACACATTTAGAACAAATACACAAGCACTAGTAATATAGGTATTTGACAAACTTTAAATAGTTACAAACAAACATCAAGTGTATTTATATAATCAATTGACTTGTAGGATCTTGAGGGACACTCTTGAATAATGTGGTCGATGGTTTGGATCTCCCCACAGTCAACTTGATGAGACGGGTTCTTTCCCCCATTTATGTAGCATGTATGCACATCTGCCATGTCTGGTTCAGATCCTATTTAGAGTGGACCATGTTTTGCGTGGAAGATCAAAACCTGGTGGCTTATGGGTAATGCAGGGCATGTTATTTTGCCATTTGTTCCATTTACGCGCTATCTCAGAGTTGATGTTGAACTCCTCATGTTTCATTCTTGCCGTTTTCATTGGTGGTTTTCTAGAACGGAGACGGGTATTTCGTGCATCCTCGGTATCTTGGTGGATCGGTAGGTTTATATTGTTCATGATCTTTTTGTATTCACGTGTAACTGCGTCGACTCGTCGTAAATGTGGAGGTGGGATGTGACTTAATACTGGAAGCCATTGGGTGGGAGTTGATTTAATTGTACCAGCTATCATCCTCATAGTGCTGTGCAGCTGATTGTCGACCTTTTTTACGTGTGGACTGTGTAGCCAGACTGGAGCACAATATTCAGCGGTCGAGAAAATAAGGGCTAAGGCAGTAGAGCGGGAAGTGGAAACCGATGCTCCCCAGGTGGTACCGCAGAGCTTCTGTATAATGTTATTTCTTGTACTCAACTTTTGGGCAGTTTTTGTTAAATGCTCTTTAAATGATAGCGTTCTGTCTAGTGTTACGCCCAGGTATTTCGGTGTTTTGTTGTGGGTAAGTGTGGTATTTTCAAACCGTATGTTGAGTTC
Organism: Diabrotica undecimpunctata; assembly: GCF_040954645.1. Lineage (NCBI taxonomy): Eukaryota > Metazoa > Arthropoda > Insecta > Coleoptera > Chrysomelidae > Diabrotica > Diabrotica undecimpunctata. The sequence continues at coordinate 19,883 of NW_027312240.1, read as the reverse complement.
CTTTCCAGCAAGTTTATTGTTCAGGTGAAAGCAACTAACTTTTGTTTTGGATGCATTTAGTTAAAGTCGCTACTTGCGAAAATATTTGCTCAATGTATATAAGTCTGCCGTCAGAACTTCTTCAGACGTTTCTAGTATTCTGCATCGTGTAGCGAGGGCCCAGTCGTCGGCGTATCCGAACTTTCTTGACTGTGTTTCCGGCATATCTGCTAGGTATAAGCTAAATAGCAGTGGAGAGAGCACTGACCCCTGTGGTAGGCCATTCTTAAGTTTCTTTGGTAGGCTGATATCTGTGCCCATCACTACTTGAAACATTCGGTCATTGAGCATGCTATCTATTAGGCGTGCTATTGGTTTACAGGGGATTGCACGGAGAATTTTGTATATAAGGCCCTCTCTCCATACTGTATCGTAAGCTGCCAAGAGATCAATAAATGCCGCTGAAGTTTTAAGTCTTCTTTGGAAACCCGCTTCGATGTAGGTGGTGAGTGACATTACCTGGTCTGCACAACTTCGTTCTGGTCGAAAACCCGCTTGATCGACTGGGATCGCCTGGAACAGTTCTGTACTGATTCTATTATATATAAGCCTCTCTAATAGTTTGTAGATGGCAGAGAGAAGCGCAATTGGTCTGTAGTTTTTTAGGTTGTCGGCGGGTTTGCCTGGCTTTAGTATGGCTATTATCTTAGAGCGCTTTAGTTCTTGTGGAATATTTCCAGTTACCATGATGTCTGTGAAAAATTGAGCCAGCCAAACTTTTGTATACTTGCCACAATTTATTAGCAATTCAGGGTAAATATTATCAAATCCTGGTGCCTTTGCTGGCTTAACGTCTTTAAGAGCCTTTGATATGTCTTCGCTGGTGAAGGGGAGGGAATGCTCCGTTTCTGTGGCTACATGTTTTAAAGTTTTAAGTTCTCTCTTTACGAAGATGGTGTGTGCTTTATCATTTAGTAAAAGAAAAATGTATACAGATAGGAACGTGGAACAAAAGCTTAAACACCAGGTAGAAAAGTAAGTAAATACAAATTTTATATTATAGCTTTATATTATATTATATATTATATATATATATATATATATATATATATTATATATATATATATTATATATATATATATATATTATATATTTAAACATATACGCACCATCAGATAAAAATAGTGCATAAATAAGAGAGGAATTCTACGGTAATTTAAATAAGGCATATGGGAAGATACCTAAATACGATCTGAACGTGTTACTAGAGAACGCAAGCGTAGACATTGACAAGGAAGAAATCTATACTTCTACGATGGCTAAATACAGTTTGCACAAGAAAACAAATAATAATGGCCACTTCTGAATAGTAGACTTTGCCAAAGTAAATAATCCGATTGTTAAAAGCACTTACTTTCAACACAAAGATAAACATAAAAGTACATGGAAACCTAAAAATGGAAATGTAATCAACCAGATCGACCAGGCACTTATTAAAACGGATAAAGAAAAGTGTATTACTAACATCACGATAGAGGGCCACACGCGGGCTTTAACCACTTTGGATACTACCCTACCACCCTAATAAAAAAATGCGATATATGCGAATACGAACAAGCATTCAACGAGGAAAGAGAGAAAACCAAACAAGAAGAAGATAATCAGAACAAGTATAAAATAAAAACTTTGCGAGTACCCTACGAGAAACGAAATATATAGAAAAAATAAAAGAGCAATCAGAGTTCAGAAAAACATCAACATTCATAATCATTACAATTTAATTAAGATGTATAAGATGTAGAATGTATGGATGAAGGAAATACCTTAACCCTTTCATCACTGTGGGGATTTTTAGGTCCCAGTGGATTTCAAAAAATCTGCTGACATCTGCTTGTCCCCAAAGCCCATGTTATTTGAACTCATTTGTATTTTTAGACATTCCTAGAATAGTATGCAACCTACATATTACGTCTGTAACCTATAAATTAATGTAAATTAAACACGTGCATCAATAAGTCGTAAATCATACAATTTTAGTAAACAAAAAGTGGGTGCTCTGTTTTTTTAACTGATATATTGTTTATTTTTAATATTGTTTTCATCGATTTTACCATAATTTCTAAACGGGACTTTACTGTTCCAGTATTAGTTTATAAGGGGTCGTATTTATTCCATTCGTATTATTTGGTTGCAGACTTACTATGGCACGTAGACGCTTTCTAACACAAAAAGAGCTTCGAGAAGAAATTGAAAACCTCTCAAATATTTCTAAAAATGAATCCGAGGGAGAACCTTATGTTGCCTGAAAGTACGATGTGTACTGGTGACAATTCTGCCGTAGATTCTGATGAAATAACTAAGAATACTCTTGACCGTGTGGATGTAAACATCACTGCTTCCGACGAAGAAAGTTCTGATAGCGCGAAAATATCTGAAGATGAGTCTGAAAGGAATAAATTGACTGCACAATGGAATATACCAAATACAAACTTTAGTCCAAAAAAAGGAATTCCTACCCACAGAAATGGAATACCAATACTAAATATTGATAAAGGTTTCGTCCTGTTAATATCTTTCTAAAATTATTTTCGCGTAGTATATTTATGTATATTGCTTCCTTTAACCATAGAATAGCAGCACTTCTAAAGATAGAAATATAAAATTAAATATGAAAAAAACAGATATGATATGAAATGATGACAGTGATTGGTTGTATCATGGTTATGTGTTATAACAAAGTACCATCTATCTCACACTACTGGTCATAAAACAACCAGTCGTTTGTTTCGAATTCGAAGCAGTATCTTCCTATGAAGCCAGTAAAAAGAGGTACAAAAATGTGGCAAATTGATCAAGTGATCGAAATCAAATGTAAATGGCAACGAAGTAATTTTTTCTTAGGATATATATATATATATATATATATATATATAGCGAAAGCTTGATTAAAGAACAAAGAGTTTTACTTTCCTGCCCTATTAATGACTGCAACCTCAATATAAAACTTTATTTTACATAACGTGTCAGTCAATAATACCTAACTACTTTATATATATATATATATATATATATATATATATATATATATATATATACATATAGTAAACTCTTAAATATTGGGGAAATCTGCAAGAAAGACTCTAATGTGTATCAATTGTTTCGCCGAACGTTTTCGCCAAAGAGAATTAATTTGGCTTCTTCAGGGCTGAAAGAGAATAAATTATAATTAGCTACCATATATTATCTATTAAAACATTATTGATCTTACCGTAACTTAGAATTGTAGAGTTAGAATATTAAAAAACTTTGCTAGTAACATAGTGGTGTTTTTTGTTACTATGTGCAAAAAAAAGTTTTTTATAAGGTTTGAAATGTATGGTAGCTTTGAACTTGACACGTAAAGGCTTCAAAGCTACCATACATTTCAAACCTTATAAAAAACTTTTTTTTGCACATAGTAACAAAAAACACCACTATGTTACTAGCAAAGTTTTTTAATATTCTAACTTTACAATTCTAAGTTACGGTAAGATCAATAATGTTTTAATAGATAATATATGGTAGCTAATTATAATTTATTCTCTTTCAGCCCTGAAGAAGCCAAATTAATTATCTTTGGCGAAAACGTTCGGCGAAACAATTGATACAGATTAGAGTCTTTCTTGCAGATTTCCCCAATATTTAAGAGTTTACCATTTAACTAATCTGCAAAGATTAAATTTCTTTTCTATATACATATATATATATATATATATATATATATATATATATATATATATATGTAAATATATATATATATATATATTATATATATATATATATATATATATATATATATATATATATGTAAATATATATATATATATATATATATATTATATATATATATATATATATATATATATATATATATATATATATATATATATATATATATATATATATATATATGTAACGACCCACGATTAGTTTATCGTGGGATATATTTGCTATAAAATATTATTTTATTAAATTAAAATAATATACGACAATTTTCATAGAACTATTTATTGCTTACTATAAATGGTTACAGAACTGAGTGTCGAATGCTACTACTAAAAATACATTACAAAATGCCTAACAGAAATCACTAGTAGAGGGGAGGGAGTTGCTAAGCACTATATAATTTTACCTTTTGGAAATAATGTTAATTACAAATTTATTCATATTGTCCTTATCAGAACCATCTACAGACGCAACGACTGCGACAACAATAGCCAACGGATATGCCGGGTACCTACTTTCTAAAGGGAGGGTTTAATCTACAAACTTTTACCAGAAATATGTAAAACTGACAAACATTTTGATCTTTTAATAGATTTCTGGAATCTAATTTACCCAAACTTTAAGAATTACCGATATGAATCTAAAATAATAAAATAAAATCGACAATAACATGAAGTGAATTATATGAGACGGAACATGCCGCCCGCCGTGAACTACTGAAGTTCAAAATGAAGTTGTCGGTTGACGTCGATAATCTAGCTGATCGGAAGTGGGCACAACTTCTTCACGCAGCGTCTGTACTCTCCAGTTTTGGTTTTCAAGGTTGCCACTCTGGCAATGCCGTCCTCCCCAGGGTGCACCGACGTGATGCGTCTAACTGCCCATTGTAACGGTGGCAAATTGTCCTCAAGAATTAACACCAAAGCATCGACCACTATTCCATTATCAGTAGCATTAACATTATTGCTGTTGATCAATTGATGAAGATATTCCCTATACCATCGTTTTCAGAAGTGCTGCTTCAACTGCTGGGCGTGCTGCCAAGCTGATAATTTATTGGCTGACATATCCAAAAAGTCAGTCTCAGGATAGCTTGTCATCGGACCACCAATTAAAAAATGTCCAGGGGTAAGGGGAAGAAGGTCATTTGGGTTAGACGACATAGGAGAAATAGGACGAGAATTTAATTAATTTAATTTATTTTGAATATAAGTTTGTTTATTTTCTGATGGGATTTATTTACTATATACTAAGATACGCAACAATGTAAAAAAATCAATCGCATTGTTAGATCTCTAGGTATCATTAAAGTCATATGAAACAGTTTTATTTAGCTACTATGAAATCAGTAATGAAAGGGTTGAAACATTTAAGATTTTAAATATTAAATTGCTCTATGTTTGTGACAACAAATATTACTACAGTATATATTTTTTACTGCGTAAACTTAGACGTAAGTTTTTTTCTTTAGTAATGAACAAATTAAATCAAATTAAAATTTTATAAATTAATCTGCTTTACTTTGCTTTATATAAAAGATTCTTTCAAAAAGAGCTTATTTTTAATAAGATTAAATGTTAGATGATTCTAATTTATTTTTGTATTTATCATAAAAATTAAATATATAATTAAAGTTAAGACAATTTTTGAATGACTTTCCAGTTTTCAAAACTTTGATTACGTATGGGATATACAAGGTGTTTCTTTGTGAGAGTAACATACGTTAACTGACAAAAGGGGACACTTAGGCGATCTCAAAAACCCCATACTTGGATCTTGATTCATCAATATCAAATTTAATGGGTGATTAAATGCGTTAAGCTTTCACGGTCATCGTCTAACTTGTTAAACTGTTTGTTCGGGCTGTTAGGCCGTTGTCTTCTAAGATTAGTCCTCAACGTTTTGCCAACACTAGGGGTTGGCATCTTCTTGAGATGTTACTGCTTCGCTTGTAAGCTGAAACTGACGCTGCGTTCCGCGTTTTACTGCGGAGGCATTATTTATATTTTCTACTCGCCTCCCGTATACTGGTTTCGGCGTGAGGGGGCGTGTCGTCGTTTGTAGTAGCTTTTCTTTCTTCGTGTTTTGCGGAAAGGGTTTTTGTGGATTTTAATATTGGTATCCATGTTTTGTTGATTTTTAGTCCTTCTTCTATCCAATAAACACACTACATCCAAATATTCAATTTACGATGGAAACAGAGAAAGATCAACAACTAGCGTTCCTAGATGTATTAGTAAATCGAAAGGAAGATTACTTAGACAGATACCTAAACAAGAACTCAAATCACTGTAATATTACAGTGTCTTGAAAAAGGAATAAAACCATTCCGAAAGCTCGGAATCGTTTTATGTGTGTGTATGTTTGTGTATATATATACATATATATATATATATATATATATATATATATATATATATATATATATATATATATATATATATATACACATGTATATATATATTGTTATGTTTCTTCTTTCCCAACCAAAGAAAAATAAATAAAAAAATCCATCGAAATAAAATTTCAAGATATCAATATAAACAAATTGTATATAGTAATTTAAGATAAGATTTAGTGTAGATAAGAGTAGAAATTTGTTTGGCAAACGACCTTTTCCGTTTCAAACAAAATTATCAATAATCCTTTGTTTAGAATTCGAAGACATTTTACCTGAAGGTTAATCTCTTCATTGTTTGTAGAGTCAAGTTCTCTGAAACCGAAATTAGGCTTTTCCAAAATCATGGTAAACACAATTTAAGCTTTTTGATTGGACGGTCGTTTTTAAATGGGAATTTGGGAGTCGATGAGGAGACAGGAGAAGTCAGTCATATTTTGGTCATCGAAAGGAAACAGTCGTGTGTCCCAAGAGAAGGTGTGGTTCGTGAGTTTGGATACCGGCGTAACGAAAAGAAGTGAATAGTTTGAAGGAGATAACAAGTAGATTAAAAAAGGTTCCTTGTATCTACCGTGGGCATTTTATAAAGTATATGTGAAAGTATTCTTACGGCATCGAGTTGACAAAAGGAGGTCCTGGTGTCATAAATAAGTAGCGGAGTTTGGAGAAGTGAATCAGGTGTTTTTTGTGTAGTCTGCAGGAGGTTTTGCAGAGACGTAAAGAAGGAGCCGAGGTGCCAAAAAGGGGAGATCACATCTTTGAGGAGACTGGACTTTTCTGGGTATGTTCCAACATACAACTCAAGAAGAAAATAAACTGTAAGTGTTTGTACAATTGAATTTTATATCTGTGAAGAATCGTTTCGACATCATGGTCATTATCATTAAAATTTAAGAACTGAGGTTTTGTTAGGCTAATCAAAGGTTTAAAGTTTTGTGGTTTCTTTTTTCAAGTAAAGAAAATTTTAAGTAAAATTGGTTTTTCACGTAATATAAATGTCTGTAGCTTTATAATCTTATTATCATAATAATTTGATTTATTTTTTTGTATGCTGATTGATAAGAGAACGACAGAATTTAATAATTGTTTTATTCGTTCATATAAAATAAAGAAACGCAAATCTTTGTAATATAATATATTTGTATTATTATCCTTTCTTCTCTCCCGATAAAAAACAACTAGAAAATCTTTTGAATCCATCGAACACAGGTAATATAAGGATTATTTTACTTTTGATAACAGATAAGTTATAATTTTCTTATTGGCTCAATAAACTAAGTTTGAACTCAAAATAAACAATCATAACAAATGGCCCCCAACGTGTAAGGCGTAGAAAGTATTTCTAGTTAAAATTTAAACGGATAGAGAAAGAAAGCAGATTGATTGAAAATTTATTTGCCGATGGTTAAAGTTTATAATATTTGCTTTTATGACATTACATTTCAAATTTCTCTAGGTACAAATTTTTACATGATATAATTTATGATATTTGATTGATTTTTACAACTGACAAAAGTTTTAAAATTTTATTGCATTTATTTGAATTTATTGCATTTGGGATAAGAGAAAAAGTTTTCGTCTTTGCAAAATTACTCGAATTTCATATTTGGCGGGGATATTATTGCACAAATTTCAAAGCTTCATATTTGGCGGGGATAAATAATCTAACGAACATGTCGACCACAAGGAGTCAAAGTAAAACGCAAGAAAGGAAAGAGGATAAGATAGTAGAAGAAACAATTGTTGAAGAAGGATCGGATAATGAAGGAAATGGTACAATAATGGAGAAAAGAAAAGAAACAGGAATGTTAGAAAAATTATTAGCAATGATGCAAATACAGACACAAACAATAGAAAAAAACCAACAAGAAACATCACTAAAAATGGATGAAACAAAACAAACAATAGACCTAAATAACAGAAATATAGAGCAGCGTTTGGAAAAATATGAACACAAATTAGAAGAAAATGATAGAAAAATGGAAAAGCGTTTGGACAAATATGAAAATGAGGTAAAAGTCTGTTTAGAAAAAGTCAGAGAAGAAACAGAGAGGAAACTAGAGATGCAAAGAGAAGAAATAGAAACTAAAATGAAAGATATTAAGACTGTCCAGAAAAAGAAATTAGATCAGTTAGAAGAAAAATTTGAAATGGCGCTACAAGAAGACAGGAAAGAAGTAGAAAGGAGATTAAAGCAAAATGAAAAACATATTGCAGAAATTGAACTAAGAGAAGCAGAGAGAAAAGAAGTTATCGTCCATGGAACAAGCGAGGTAAAAATACAATTTGGCGGGGACGTAAAAAAATTACACCCAGCAATTTTCATTAACAATTTAAAAAAGAAAGTACGACATATCGGTAATTTCGAAACAGCAAAGGAAACGATAAGGAACCATCTTAAAGATGAGGCAAGTTTATGGTTTGATAGCAAAGAAGAAGAATTGCAAAATTGGCAAACATTTGAACAAAAATTTCTGAATTATTTCTGGGGGAAAATACAACAGATAGAGATAAACAAGGAATTACAAAATGGGAGATACCAGGATAGTATAGGTATATCAGAAAAAACATATGCCTTACAACTATACAACAATGCAAGACACTTACATTACAACTATTCGTCCGAACAGCTGGTGGAACTTATAGCCAGACATTTTGAAGATACCTTAGAAGATCACATAACTCTTCAAAACTACAAAGATATTGACAGTTTATGTCAATTCTTACAAATACGAGAAGCAAAATTAAGAGAAAGAAAAATGAGGAGAACGCAAGAAAATTATAGACAACGAGAAAATCAAGACTATAGAGATAGAGGACAAATCTTTAGGAGAGAGTACACGAGAAGAGAATTTGTCCCGAGGAGGGAAAACGAAAGTAGAGAGACAACGGAAGAGTAAATTATGAACAAAGAAATCGGCAATGGAACGAAAACAGATATCGAGAGAACCAGAATAGAAACTACACTCGCACATATCAGGAAAACCGAAATAATAATAGAACGAATGAACCGGAAAATCGCGGAAACCGATACGGGTCCGAGAGACCAAGAGAAAATAGAAGAGCGGTCAATAATACACACATAGAGGAATATGCGGATGAGAGACAAAGCGACAGAAGTAGAAGCGAACAAGAACAGCAAGCGTCCTTTTCACGAAGGCGCTCACTAAAGACAAAGAAACAAACAGGAATTTTTTGTCACCCGAAGGAATTTATTAAATTGGCAGAAAATAAGGACAAAATAAGTGGAGCAAATCTGAAATTTGTAGATGGTTTTATCAACGAGACACCGATTAAAATTATGATTGATACTGGATCGGAAATGACACTGATCAACAGAAAACTAATAGAGGAAGTTAATTTAACGAATTTGATCTACAAAATACCACGGGTAAATTTGGTGGGTGCAAATAAACGGACATTGGCAACGATAAATGAGGGAATACGAGTAAAAGTACGATTGAATAAGAAAATTTATGCACTACAATGTGTTGTGATGCCTAACATGTCGCATGATATGATCGTAGGAGTGGATGAATTGGCAGAAAAACATGTGGTGATAGATTTCAAAAATAACACGATGAAAATCACAGAGGAAAAAGAAGAAGAACAGGACAGTCAGGAAAATGAACATGGGAAAAAGAAAAATGATTTAGACAAAGAACAAACAGTGGAAATGAATTTGGCAACGAAGCGAGGACAAAGAAGAAAAGGAAGAAAACTTAAGAAAAGGAAACGAAGTCACTACCGGAGATTCCTCAAAAGAAGGGATAAGCCCCGAAGAAGAAAAAGAAATAGTGTCAACAAAGGAAAATGAAAAGGATATGATTAAAACAGTGGTATTTAAGGAAGAGATTGATGAAAAAGAGGAGAAAAAATGTGCGATAAATATGTGTCAAGAATCTGAGGAAAAAGAAAGAAAATTGATATGTGGAGAAGAAAAAGAAAATGAGGTGAGTCTGATGTTAAAAGAACACGAAACTTTAATAAATGAGGAAAACAGAGTGAAAAAAAAAACACCAACATTCCTTTGAGGTTAAAAACTTGGGAAACTTTCAATCGAAGACGTACCCGATCCCATATAAATATCGACAACAGGTGAAAGAAGAAATTAAAAAAATGTTGGAAGACTATTTTTTATTGTTTTTGCATAGAGAAAAATCCCTAAATAATTCAGTAATTTTTATCATATGCAAAGGCGGGGATTTGTTATGTTTCTTCTTTCCCAACCAAAGAAAAATAAATAAAAAAATCCATCGAAATAAAATTTCAATATATCAATATAAACAAATTGTATATAGTAATTTAAGATAAGATTTAGTGTAGATAAGAGTAGAAATTTGTTTGGCAAACGACCTTTTCCGTTTCAAACAAAATTATCAAAAATCCTTTGTTTAGAATTCGAAGACATTTTACCTGAAGGTTAATCTCTTCATTGTTTGTAGAGTCGAGTATTAAATGACCATATTTTAATCTTTTGAAATATGTATAAATGATGTATTGAAAAAAACCAATTTTAAAGTAAGCTATTTAGTTTTCTCTGAAACCGAAATTAGGCTTTTCCAAAATCATGGTAAACACAATTTAAGCTTTTTGATTGGACGGTCGTTTTTAAATGGGAATTTGGGAGTCGATGAGGAGACAGGAGAAGTCAGTCATATTTTGGTCATCGAAAGGAAACAGTCGTGTGTCCCAAGAGAAGGTGTGGTTCGTGAGTTTGGATACCGGCGTAACGAAAAGAAGTGAATAGTTTGAAGGAGATAACAAGTAGATTAAAAAAGGTTCCTTGTATCTACCGTGGGCATTTTATAAAGTATATGTGAAAGTATTCTTACGGCATCAAGTTGACAAAAGGAGGTCCTGGTGTCATAAATAAGTAGCGGAGTTTGGAGAAGTGTGAATCAGGTGTTTTTTGTGTAGTCTGCAGGAGGTTTTGCAGAGACGTAAAGAAGGAGCCGAGGTGCCAAAAAGGGGAGATCACATCTTTGAGGAGACTGGACTTTTCTGGGTATGTTCCAACATACAACTCAAGAAGAAAATAAACTGTAAGTGTTTGTACAATTGAATTTTATATCTGTGAAGAATCGTTTCGACATCATGGTCATTATCATTAAAATTTAAGAACTGAGGTTTTGTTAGGCTAATCAAAGGTTTAAAGTTTTGTGGTTTCTTTTTTCAAGTAAAGAAAATTTTAAGTAAAATTGGTTTTTCACGTAATATAAATGTATGTAGCTTTATAATCTTATTATCATAATAATTTGCTTTATTTTTTTGTATGCTGATTGATAAGAGAACGACAGAATTTAATAATTGTTTTATTCGTTCATATAAAATAAAGAAACGTAAATCTTTGTAATATAATATATTTGTATTATTATCCTTTCTTCTCTCCCGATAAAAGACAACTAGAAAATCTTTTGAATCCATCGAACACAGGTAATATAAGGAATATTTTACTTTTGATAACAGATAAGTTATAATTTTCTTATTGGCTCAATAAACTAAGTTTGAACTCAAAATAAACAATCATAACAATATATATATATATATATATATATATATATATATATATATATATATATATATATATATATACTCGTAGCTCATGCTACGATTACCTCTTATTTTATTATTTTATTTTCTAAATCAACTAGATTATGTGCCCTCTCGAGAGCGTTGCCATAGATGGTGGATTTAATATGTCCCCAGAAAAAGAAATCCGTGGAAGCCAAATCGGGAGATCTTGCAGGCCATTCAATTTAGTTTGTTCCGCTTATGTTACGATCCTAAAAAATTCTAAATAATCACTCACGATACGCGCATTATGAACGGAATTAAAAAATGAAGTTCTATCTCCTCACAAAAATATTTTGCCAATTTGGTGGATTAATCCCGTATTTGCTCTTTACTATATTTTAAAACTAAATGAAGCTACTCACTCATTCTGACTTCCAAATAATGTACCAATTTTTTATCTATACTGATTGATTATTATATCATATATTTTCTACCTTTTGAATAAACAGACATTTTTCCAAAATTTATATTTTTACGCTTTTCAAATTTTAATGTTTATAAGATGAAAGATTTATTTTTTTCTCCGTTTGTGTAAAGGACCTTTCAAAAAAAGCATCACTTTGATAAGGTCAAACCGTAGGAGTTACTACGCTTTTATATTTAACTAACACACAAAATACATAATAAACGTAAAAAATACTTAAAAATTTATATTTTATTTTACTGTCTTTTTAATCGAGATGTCGAGATCAATATATTGTAATACAATTATACAGATTGTAAAAACTAATAAAAAATTCCCTGAATAATTTACATAAGTGTCACCCAACTCCGCGATATCCGTTAGGAAATCGATAAATGTCAAACAACCCAGGATTTTATCGCCTTTAAAAACTCCTTCACGGGAATCTCATTGTTGTATTTGTCAAATATTTTATGCTAATCTCTGTAAACGAGAGGGGGATTGAAAAAACGTATCCGGAACTTCAGAGTGAATGTTTATTACTTCCGTTTTTCGCGACATCAACTAAGGTTTTTATTTCACTTTCAGTATTAAATAAGAAATCACGCGTAGAGTCGTAGACATAATTTTTTAGGGTTGAAGTTTTAAGTCAGTGAGCTTCAACAAGCAAGTTTTATGAGACATAAACTGTAAAGAAAGCTCTTAAAACTGTTTCATTATAAAAAAACCATTAAGCTTAATATAATAACAAATACAAGAAGCTACAATAATAACACTGCAATACAATCTTTGTTCTTAATAATTAGTGCAACTACTATGAATGGCGTACCAAGCGGTGAGCAAGGGGCTTAGAAGCAGAAAATTTAAAAAATGGTTATTAAATTTTGTTACTTACAATTTATACATATATATATATATATATATATATATATATATATATATATATATATATATATATATATATATATATATAGAAAAGGATAATGCGAGTGAATAATAAAAGTAAAAAGTAATGGCATGTCTCGCAAAACAGAAAACCAAAAATGGTATATCGATGGAAGGCAACCGTATATACGTATTTCTGACTATTGGTCGTCTTCAGTACGGTGCAGCCAAGTTAGAAAAGGAGCATATTAACTTGGGAAAGGAGCAATGCAACCAATTTGTGGCATTAGAGTTAGAAGACCCTGATGGTTTCCAGGGCAACAACTAACACCAACCACGAAGGAAGCTACGGCTACCTGGGGAGAGGAATGTCAAACATTGAAACGTTTAAAAAAAATGGAAAAGGATAATGCGAGTGAATAATAAAAGTAAAAAGTAATGGCATGTCTCGCAAAACAGAAAACCAAAAATGGTATATCGATGGAAGGCAACCGTATATACGTATTTCAGGGTCTTCTAACTCTAATGCCACAAATTGGTTGCATTGCTCCTGTAGTGATCCTTTCCCAAGTTAATATGCTCCTTTTCTAACTTGGCTGTACCGTACTGAAGACGACCAATAGTCAGAAATACGTATATACGAGACCATGTCTCCGACCATTATGTCAACACTGGTTGTATAAGGGTTTTGTATATGGTTACTTTTGTTTTTTGGCTCAAGTTTCTGCTTCTCATATGTCTGTGCAGTCCAAAATAGCATTTGTTTGCTAGGATTATTCTTCGCTTGATTTCTTTCGTCATGACGTTCTCCTTGGTGATTAGGGAGCCTAAGTATGTGAATTTGTCTACCACTTCAAAGGTAGAGTTATCAACCGTGTTGGTGACCGATGTTTCTGGCTCTATTGTTGGGTGCTGATGCCATTATCTTAGTTTTCACCTCATTTACTTGCAGGCCCATATTTTTTTAGGCGTTTGACAAGGTGGTATACATTTCTTCTAGCTTGCGTGTTGTGAGGGCAACTAGGTCAACATCATCTGCATATGCCAAAATTTGGGATGATTTAATAAAAATGTTTTCTTTGTTGTCTATTTGGGTATCCCGACCACCTTTTCCAGAGCTATGTTGAAAAGGAGACACGCCAGCGCATCTCCCTGTCGCAGCCCAACATGTGTTTCAAATGCCTGTGATTGTTCGCCCTGTATTTCGACTTTGCAAACAACTTTACACATTGTCGCCTTAACCAATCTTATCAGTTTATCGGGGATGTGAAATTCATCCACGGCTTCATACAATTTATTTCTTAGGTCACTATCATAGGCCGATTTAAAATATACGAAAAGATTGTATGTGTCGATATTGAATTCATTGGTTTTTTCCAGTATTTGACTTAGCACAAAGATCTGGTCTGTTGTTGATCGACCAGGCCTAAAACCACTTTGATATTCGCCAAGAAGATCCTCTGAATATGCACTCAGGCGACCATATAAAATACTCAAAAATATTTTGTATGCTGTATTAAGGAGGGATGTTACTCCCTAAACTAACACTAAAATATTATACAAGGTTAGCCCAAACATCTGAAACTTTAGAAAGTTCAATAATGTTTTCATTTATCGAATTATTCTTTAAAATTGTCTTTATTTTGATCCCTAGCTAGCCTATAGGTTATGTAATGTTTCTGTAGATTAAAACGGTTGAATCTTTTTAACTTTACAGCCACTTCAATTTGATGAAATATGTAGTATCTAAACCTTCTCTTTCTTACATAAAAAGTTCTGTTACATATCTGGTTTTAATATGGAATTCGTTTTTCAAATTTTTTACATGAACCGTTTACTGGTCTCCTTAAAAATGGCTTCACTGTCTAATCAGAATTTTCAAGTAACAACTTTTTTTAAATATCAAGGGGCAAGGTCGATGGCACCTCTGCACGCTAACCACTGAAGTGGGAAATATTCTGGAGACATTAGTTGCACCTTCCAAGTTTGAATTTTTGTATCTGCCTAAGTTACCTGACCAGGCACGAAAAAGGTCAAAATAACAGTTGTAATACTCTATTGATACCGATTCAAACGCGAAAGATTTGACTAATTTGTGCTCCAGCGACATATATTTGCCTTTTTAATTTCATCGTAGCAATTCACCATCATCATATATTTGGCTTTAAATATATACTAGGAGAGGTTAAATAAAACATTTCTACATATTTCGCCAAAATATGCGATAGTTTGCATAAGCATAGGCGCGTTATTTGTCAAACTAACCTAAAATCTATAGAGAATAATAGAAGGGACATAGAAACTATAGTGACGAGTTTAAAATGAAAGAAAAAGAAAAACAAATTGATAAAATGTTGTTCTATTGTAGTGTCATCACAAGGGTAAACCTGTATAAATATAACAATTTCATTGTGTTATGTAGTTTTTATGGTTATAATTTTTAGTACGTTTTGATAACGAGTGAAATAAACTAGAAAGCTCATCAAACTTTAAAGAGTGTCACCTAAAGGCCAATAGATGACTACAAACCCAAAATATCAATCTGTTTATGTAAATAAATATCTTCTTCTTCAAGTGTCATCTCCCCAGCGGAGGTCGACAATCTTCAGAGCTATTCTAGACATTCTACGCCTCCGTATGCTTCTCTTTTCCTGAACCTTTCCCTGCATAATTAGTTGGAGCAAGGTGTATTTCTCTCAATGTGTAATATGTCCGAGATATTTCACTTTTCTTGTTTTAATTGTATTTAAAATTTCTATTTCTTTATTCATACGTCTCAGAACCTCTTTGTTTGTGACGTGTTCTGTCCACGATATTTTCAGAATTCTTCTATACACCCACAGCTCGAATGATTCTTGTTTTTTCATTTATGTCGCATTTAAGGTCCAAGATTCCATTCCATAAAACAAAGTCGAAAAAACATAGTACCTCGCCAACTTAACTCTTAGCTCCAATTTTAAATCCCTTATACATAGCACTCTTCTCATTTTGTTGAAATTTGCTATTATATCTAGTCTTTTCTATTCTAATTTTAATCTCCTGAATGTAATTATTTGTGGAGTTAAGCCACAGATATGCATATTTGTCCACTTGTTCAATGTTGGTTCCGTTTATTAAAAGATTCTCGTTATTTCTACGCGCTATCTCAGAGTATAAATTTCGTCTCCTTGACGTTAATATAATATAATATATATAATATATATATATATATATATATATATATATATATATATATATATATATATATATATATAATATAATATATATATAACTTATATTATATATATAATATATATTATAAGTTAATTTTAATATAATTTTGTGTTAAGAAACTTTTTCAAAATTATATTAAAATTTCAGAGAATCATTTATTAGATAAGAACATTTTTATAATAATTCTTTTTAAAATATGTTAGTAGCAATTTTATTAACCAGACTAATTTTATTTTGTGAGTTAACCCTACAATGCGCAATTTTTTATTATCAAAGAAATATATAGGAGGATAGATTAACTAATTATAAGTAAGGAAAAAATAATAAAAAAATCAACCATCAAAATTTTGTTCATAATTTGATATTTTATTGTCGATGCATATATGCATCATTGCGCACAAAGCAGCACAGCATAAAGTAGTAAGGTGAAAGTAACTAAGATTTATGAAAGGTTTTGAAAAAGTTGTTTTTTTTTTGTTTAATCACAAAGCTGTATTACACTTTTCACACACTACAAAAGTTTGATTCTCACACAGAGGATTCTTACAACGTAGCCGTGTATTGTTCCAAATGGGAAGATGATTTTGGTTGTCCAATCTGACATCTTGAGGTGGCAAGGGAGCAACATTAGTTTTTTTTCTTTTAAAATCGATTTGTTGTTGCAAGTCAGATGGTCGTCCTCTTTTCGTCGCATTTTGTGAGCCAATAGTAGATAGTGTACATGCTAAGTCAACTCTAAATTGAGCAAGTTTTAAAAGGTTTGGCTTGCCTTCATTACATCGTCGATAAAGAAGCCAAGCATTTATTACAGTTATGTCAATAAGGTGATAAAATAACCTTATGTACCATTTTCTCGACGTCATCTGTATTTTGTATCTACCCATGATGCTATCGAGCAAATCAACCTCACCCATATGACGGTTATATTACTTTACAATGGCAGGGCATGGCAACTGGATCTTCTTTTTTTGTTTTCTGTCGTATCTCTCTACCATTTGAATACGATCGGTACTAACGAATGAAACCAATAATGTAACTGTTTTATTATCTCTCCAGAAAACATTACTTATATCTGTACCTTCATAATCTGCTATAAATTCTTCAGAAGTTCCTCTGGGTAATTTATTCAATATTGCTTCAGTTGGCATTTTACAGCATGGAATTCGATTTCTGCGTAGTGTTCCAAGACTATGAATTCCTTGTTTCGTCAAAAACCTAATTACATGTACGGATGTATAGTAATTATCAAAATACAACTTGTGATAACAATTTCTGGGAATTTCCCGTACCAATCTCACGACAATGTTACTACTTGCACCAAATCAGGTTCATTTTGTAGTTGTTTTGTTGGACCATTTTCCGTGCCAGTGTACATTTCAAATTTATAACAAAAACCTGAAACCCCAGAAAGCACAAAGAGCTTATATCCCCATTTATGTGGTTTGAGCGGAAAGTATTGCTTCATGTGGTGGCGAGCTTTTGTTGCACATCTGCTCATCTATAGACAGCATTTCTTCCATAGGTATTGTTAAAAATTTTGATGATAGGGAATTTATAACAGGTCGTAATCTGTGTGATTTGTCACCGGCTGCTTCAATCTGATTGTCATTAAAATGTAAATTAGAGCGTATATTTTCAAATAACTTTTTACTCATAGCATTTTGGACCATTGCTAATCCAAACGTATCATTCCAATACATTCTTATATTAGGTAATAAAACTACAGAAGTTATTATACAAATGCCTAAATATTTGTTTAAGTCATTCTTTGTCATTTCAAAAGGTTTAGCTGGATTTTTCTGAATGCTGTATCTAGTACTTTCTTCTATGATTTTTTCTATGAGATCGTCATCGAAGAAATGTTTAAAAAATTGGTATGGTGTCTGTAAGTCTAAAATTACATTTGGCAGAGTCGTATTCCCTGTAAATGTTGATGGTACGTTTCCAATCTTTTTCTTTCTCCATAACAACTCCTTACATTTCACCACTTCAGATTTAGAAAAACCATTAGTAGAAGTCTTGTTGGATTTGATAGCAGCTTCTTCCACTTCATCTCCACTGTCATCTGAGTTATCCACGTTACAGTATTCGTTTGATTGATTATGTTCGACATCAGATACCATATTCTCCATTTCATTGGTGCCTCGCCGATTTAAATATTTATCCAACAGATCCGCAGAAATAGAAACAGGCATATTTGTAGATTGTCCAGTTTCATTTTCGTGGTCACTAAAATCATCTAATTCATCTTCACTGCCACTGGGTATGTTTACTAGTAAATCAAGTAAACCGTCGTTATCTAATTCATCCAACCGAATTGTTTTATGTCCAAATATATATAAAAGAGACATCTGCAACAAAAAATGATAATGATAATAAAAAGATAATGATATCAATGAAACTATCATTTTTGCCAACGTATTATAGAATGTTACAACTCTTTTATTTTTATGTGCAATTATGTATCCGAAAGCGCAGTGATTCAAATATAAATCGACTGTTATTTATCCAATTACAAAATAAGTAAATCTATACTTCAGTTATTATATCAACTAACATTATTTTATTAAAGTTACAAATAGCTCAGTAATTTTTCTGTACTCACCCTGGTAATAATTAACAAGTTATTAGCAAAATAAAACACCACAAAAGCACAAATAGTGTAACCACGTGAACGAATCCGTTTACACACTGAATAACTAAGATTCTTGTGCAGCCCACGATATTCTATGCCTGTTTGCCAGGTGGACGGGTAGTACATAAATGAATCAAGTCGTTTTCTAAGCTTAAAATTTATTAGAGGGTACCGTGGAAGCGAAAAACCAGGATGATATGCGTGACCATATGCATCGCCACGCATTGTAGGGTTAACAGAAAATTTTTTTCTTTCTAGTTCAACTTTGTAATATATTTTGTATTTTTTAGCAGCTCTTGATAATAATTGCAAACACAATTGAAAGCTCGAGATAAAAAATAGTTAACCAATAGCCCTTTTATTGACTCTAACAAATATATATATATATATATATATATATATATATATATATATATATATATATATATATATATATTATTGTGATATTTAAAGTCTTGGTGCGCCAAGCAATAATTAGCTAATTAATTTTTTTGATTAATTAAAATTATTTAAATGATATGATTATGACTCTATCACAATTTTTAATTCTTTTATCTCAGGGTTAAATTCGTGCTTCAATATCTCTGCTATTACATGTGAAAGGTAAGGTCCAAAGAATACCGGAATAATAAAAAACACATATGATCTAACACTATATATTGAAATAAAAATAATGAAATAAATTCACACTCAAAAGTTTTCAATAAACAAATCTCATATAATGATTCTCAAAATTTTGTTCTACGTACGTGAACAATCAAAATTAATGGTACAAACAATATTAATTGGAATCTCAAAATCCCAAACTATTCAAACTCTTCTAATCAAAATATTTATATCCTTTCTAAATTAAGTGTAAAAATTGTGTTATCAATGAAAGAAAAAACTGCAGAAAACAAAAATATCTCTCTCTGATGATGAGTGGTCCAAATCCTTGTTCCTTGTAGACTATATTTTCTCCTCTCAAACGCTCCCTATGTAATCAGCAATCTTACAACAGATTGTTGCAAGACTCTGAGATAGCGCGT
>NW_027312239.1:0-34418 GCF_040954645.1 Diabrotica undecimpunctata | reverse complement strand
CGCGCTATCTCAGAGTTAGACTTTTTACTCCTCTAACCAAAAAAATTTAACAACCACCGCCCCCCCTCCCCCAATCTCCGCTAAAACATTCTTCTATTCTATTCAATAAATAGATCTGTCTCTTGTTTAGTCGATTTTTACTATCACAACAACAAAAAAACATTACAAATTATAACTCCAACCAAATAGATTCACCCTATACCCATCAGTTTTGTCAATCTTCAATAATCTTTCAGTACATATTATAACATTTTTTAATCAACTTTTACACTTCTTTAAAATCTTCTAAACTTCTCTATTATACAGAAAATGGATTACATCTTTGAGTCTAACGCTTTCTTTAAGTCAGTCAGACACAGAAATATTAGTAATACTCTAGTTATTTCTCAGTAATTTGCTTTATAACGAATATTGCATCTGTACACGATCTTCCACTAGGAGAACCCTGTTGTTGATCTGCTAAACTTTTCCTTTGATTTATTAACACTTGTAAATCAAAACTTTATAAATTATAGTAGTTATATAAATAGTTTATACCTCTGTAGTTTTCTGGCTGATGTATATCTTCTTTTTGAATAGTAGAATTAGTTCGCTGATTCTCCATTCTTTCGATATTTTATTGTATTTTATAATTTTATCAATTAATGTTGTTATTTGTTCTGTCATTGCTGCTCCACAATATTTCAGTAATTCGTTTGGTATCCCTTCTTTACCTGCTGCTTTTCAGTTCTTTAGGATTTCAAGTATTTTCCGAGCTTCCTGTACATTTATATTAAGTTCTTCATTTGTGGCAATTTCTGGTATTTCCGGTTCTAGCGTTTATTCTTTCTCTAGAGCTTTTTTAGGTAGTCAATCCACGTATTGGACTGGTCTAGGATATATTTGCGGAATTGTCATATTTGAGCACAAATGGGAGATTGTGTGTCTCTATCCAAATTCTTCTTTTTCTAGAGTAAGAACAAGATGCAAGATCGACATATAATTAATATTGTTCTGAAACTATTTTCTTGTGACATTTTAAAGTAACTACTATTTAAATGTGAATAAGCCACAACTGAAGGTTAAAATAAGTTTATTGACGTTTCAATCTCCACTTCGGAAATCGTTTTGGGCATTGAAATGTCAATAAACTTATTTTCACCTTTAATTGTGGCTTATTCTCATTAAAATAATAATTACGACATATAATTTTATCGTTAGTGTGATCAGTATTAAAAAAATTAACCACTTTTGGAAGGCAACACTTAATATTGAAATATAAAAGGACTGCGTGTTAAATAAAAAAAGGTTATAGATGAACTAAAAAGCTTTCAAATGGATACAACAGGTTCTAATAAAACGAAAAGGCAGGGGAAGTAAACTGATAGATGAGTATGAACATCTATACAGTGGTGTAAATAAGGATAAGGTAGAAAAGGCGGGCGTTTGTATACTCATTAAAAAGGAGATAGCCAGATATATCAAAGATTTTAATGATGTAAATGAGCGCATAATACATATTCAGATATCAGTACTAGAAAGGAATTTTTTATGTTGGGAGACTTAAATCTTCCTGTTCGGAAATCGTTGTCAAAATATAAACATTAATAAACAAATTATTAATGTTCGTATTTTGAGAACGATTTCCGAAGTGGAAATTGACACGCCAATAAACTTATTTAACCTTCCATTGTGGCTTATTCCCATTAAAATAGTATCTATTTGACATCTAAATAAATTTACAATTTCATATTTTCTCCAACAAGGTTGTACACATATTTTCGGATATCCAGTTTGTAAGCCACAATCTTTTTTCATATTTCACAAATATATTACATTTAGAAATTTGACAAATTTCCAAACTTTGTTTCCATTATCGACTAGATGTAAATTTATGAAAATACTACCTTTCAGATAAATAATTCTTTCTGTGGGGGGAGGTTTTGGTTAGGCACCGAATTTTTTTTTATGCTACCTCCATTTTAAGTCCTTAAAATTTGTGAGTAACAGTATCGGAATGGTGCCCTGGAGTGTTTTAACCCCCAAAACCCTCCTTTGGGTGCGCCATTGGAAAACAATACTGAAAACGGTAGTTGCATACGTTATTATCCCTTTCTTTACCAGACCTGATCAGCGACGCAGTGCCACCGTTCTCAGAGTTTTTGAAGTTCCAGCAGTACCAGCGACGTATATATACGGTAGCTCATTAAATGCAAAGAAAAACTTGCAAAGAATAACTAACTATAAACTTAATATGACATGAATACGAAAGTAGTCATTAGAATTGTTCCTGGGTATGGTAAATGCCAAAGCAAGGATGTGCGCAGAGCCCACGACACATTTCCGACACATGTACCTTGATTCGCGCCGTTTCTTTGCTTGAGTCTTTGTTGTTGAGCAAACAGTGCATCTATGAACTTTGTTGTTGGGGACAATATCAGGAAAATGTCTACCTACAAGACGAAAAACCTTTCGCACAGGCACTACCGTTGTATGTTTTGGTAAATGATACCTAAAAATAACATCTCATTGTAACAAGATTATTTTAAGATTAGATTCAGATACCTGTCTACAAGCTGACGAATAAGATTCAAGTGAAACTGGACCAATGATGTTTTCTCTGGGTGTTGTGTAAGGTATATTGCATGTGCATTTAGAATAGAAAGGTCCAATATGTGAAAGGATAGCTTTTTATACCATTTGACGGTTTTCCTGACGCTTTCTGTGAAACTTAGTAACATGTCAGTCCTGTCCACTGCTCCCATATTTATATTGTAATCTATTACACAACCTTGTTTTTTAATGAATTCGTTTGTCTTTCTGCCTCTTTTAGCCAATTCTACCATTTTGTCTTGGTGCATGGTAGTAAGTATAGTGACCTCTCCTCGATCCTTCCATTTTAGTGCCAACATAGTCCAAGTCGACATTGAGGAAGTTGCACCTTTCTGTAGTTTTTCTGCTAAATTAGGCATGTGTTTTCTGTTGACCCTAACTGCTACACAAGAGTTAGTTGTATGGTCAAATAGGTAATTTGACAAACCAGGAGACGTATACCAGTTATCAGTAAAGAGAGAGTGACCTTTGTCCAAGTAGGGTTTCATAAGAGTCGCAACCACAGATCCTGAGAGACCGATATCCTCATAATGATTTATTTCGGTGTTTTACCTACATAAACGATAAAGTCTAACACATAACCCGTTTCACAGTTACACAGAAGAAATAATTTTATTCCAAATCGACGGCGTTTGGTTCTTATAAACTGTTTTAAACTGCAGCCGTCCTTTGAATAGAACCAAACTTTCGTCGATTACCAGATTTTGAAATGGCGTAAAATTATTAGCAAATGAGTTTTTTACCTGCAAAAAACGCCTCGCACCTTGTATAAGAATCCGCTTGAGGTCGATCAGCATTTTCAGCGAAGTGTAACATTCTCAGCATAGACTGAAAGCGATTCCGGGATATTACACTAGAAAATATGGGTGTATATAACAAATTGTTTGTTGACCAATTTTCTGTAAGTTTGGCTTTTCTATGGCGTGCTGCGAGCAATAGTACAGCGATAAATGTAAAAAATTCATTTTCTCTAAGTGGAGACCAAGCAATCTTTTTATTTTTGCAAACTTCCGCTGCAGCAAAATTTTTTGTTTCATGTATGATTAAATTAACGGTACCTGGATTTAGAAAGGACAGAAAACAATCTATTTACCTGGTAGGAATCTCAATATTGTCTAAATGGGTACCTGCATTTGTGTCATTAAACTCGTACACGACAGGAACAAATTGCTGTTTATCCCACTGTATACTAAAATCATTCGCTAAAGCTCTTTTGGTTTCATTTCTCGATGTATTTGTAACCACAACTTCGATTTCGCACTTATCAGCATCTTTATTTTCAGAAATAGCTTCATCATTCCCATAAATAATATTAACAATCTCCTCCTCTTCTGAATCATCGCTATCTGGTACATAATCGCTTTCACTTTCTAAAAAAGGCTCTTCATCGGAATCCAAGCATGCCAGTATATCATCATATTCTTTTGCGTTAGTCCACACAAACCACCTGTATCGCATGAGCGCCTTTTTTTTCTTGAATCAGACATTTTCTTGAAATTTCACAGTACATTTGCACTGCAACAGTAACAGCAGAGTACTGCGTAGTTCGTGCTAACGTGATATTTGCGGTACAAGACACATGCTAAAAATATACCAAAATCCCGACCTTACCCAGCAGTTACCGAAACGCCGTGTATTAGAAGCTGCCGTATCAATACGGCAGTGGGTTCATCACAATGCATGTTTTAACGTACCAATACCGGATTGGGGCTGATAGCACTGTAGTAATGCTTGATAGATGCGGCAATAGGGCTGGCGAGGTGCAAAAAAAAATTTGATGCCGTATACAAACGGCATGGTATTAAAAACGTTTTCACTCGAGAACGTATATATACGTCACTGGGAACAGTGGCACTTTTCCCCAAACCGTATATATATACGTCGCTGGTACGTAAAGAAAGGGTTAATCAGATAAAAACTAAAGCATGACAAGGAAAATCGCGTTATTAATGTTTAAAACTCTGAAGTGAAACTTATAACCCGTCTCAAGTAAACTTGACTTTAGCCTATTATGTTTGGGAATACTGAGAGTCCAACGTTTTTTCTTTTAATAAATCTATTAAGTATAGTTATTTTTTTCAGATGAACACTGATATGGTTATGAACAAGTCAATGTTGGATCTCTATTTGCCCAAGGAAGTTTTGGAAGACGAATATATCGGTTATTTGTTGTGTGCTAAACAATTTAGCCAAAAAAGTAAGTATAGACTTTTTTTGTGGCTTTAGCACTTGGCTATTTTGCCTTTAATAAATGAAAAATTACGAATTTTAACTTTCTAATATAATTAATAGGTACTGAAATAAAAATGTGTATAACTATACTAATAATTGCTGGTGCAAAAAGTGTATCTATTCGAGTCGGAAATCTTCATAAAAATCCTCAAAACTGAATCAAACAAAAAAAAAATAATAATAATAGCAATATAAAACAATAATCAGGAAAGACAGGGATACTCGCTTCTCGTCCTGCGAAATTTCCTATTCTATAGGTCATTTCAGATGTCCGCACAGTAAAGGAATGTGCAATTTTGAATGTGTGCGATTGAAAACCAGTATGTAATAGGCTCCATAATAATAAGGGTTATAAAGAGTCTCCTAGACAATAGTTTATAAGCTTATAATGTTTTTATTTACAAGTGTAAAACGTACGTGGGCGTGCAAATGAGTTTTACAGCGCATGAGCGCTGGTTACCTACATCTCTTGTCTACGCACTGACGCCATTACAGTCTGATTCTTCATTGTATACTTGTTTACTCCAGTGTTTAAGATGCCTCCAACAATCGTGAGTCACGCTAATTGTGAAGTACGGGCTGTTATACGATTTCTTAGTGCTAAAGGCGTAAAACCGATCGATATTCATCTTGGGAAATGGGTGAGACCATTTAAAGATGGCCGCACAAATGTGCATGGCGAAGAACGGAGTGGGCGTCCTTCGGTCGTTAATGAAAATTTGGTGCAGAAAGTGGACGAAAAGGTGAGAGATAACAGACGCTTTACAATTTCATCATTGTCCGACTGCTTTCTTCAGTATTCTCATAGTGTTTTGTATCGCATTGTTACCGAGAACTTGAATTACCGGAAATTATGTTCACGTTGGGTTCCAAAAATGTTGACGGATTTGCACAAAACCCAACGTTTAGGCAGTGCATTGACTTTCCTTGAGCGATATCACAGTGAAGGTGAAGATTTTTTAGACCAAATTGTTACTGGTGACGAAACGTGGGTGGCCTACGTCACACCAGAATCGAAACAACAATCCATGGAATGGCGACATTCATCATTACCCAAAAGAGTGAAGTTTAAGCAAACAATTTCTGCCCGGAAAATCATGTGCACAGTTTTTTGGAACAGAAAAGGAGTATTGCTAGTGGAGTTTCTGCCTCGTAATGAGACAATCAATGCAGCTTCTTATTGTAAGACATTGAAAAATCTGCGTCGTGCAATCCAGAACAAAAGACGTGGCAAGTTGAATAAGGATATCGTTTTGCTTCATGACAATGCCCGTCCACATGTGGCTAATTAGACCAAAGATCTCATCAAATCATTTAAATGGAAAACTCTAAATCATCCTCCATACAGCGCTGATCTGGCGCCCAGCGACTACCATTTGTTCCAGCACTTGAAGAAACACCTGGGCGGTCAGCGTCTTCAAGACGATAACGAAGTCAAAACATTTGTGATGCAGTGGTTAACAAGTCAGGCGGCAGAATTTTATCAGGAGGGTATTCAAAAACTGGTGCCACGTTATGACAAGCGCCTCAATATTCACGGAACTTATGTAGAAAAGTAGATTAAGGTACAGGCTTTCAAAAAATAAAATTATTGCCATATCTTTGCACGTCTTTTTTTAATTCCAAAACGGTACTTACTTAAAAAACACGCCTCGTATTACAGGAATAAATATTAAACTTCACAATCTTCGTGGTTAAACCTCGTCGAATATCATTGCGCCAAGCATTCGACATCCTCTTTGATGTTTTCTTCAGGGCTTCCGAGGTCTCTTGTTTTATACTACCTAATATGTAGTAAAAAACCGCACCGTACAGTAGTAACTATTGTAAATAAACATAATTGCTTCAGAATATTGAAAAACTAACCAAATCAGGTAATGATTTCTTTTGGCGCAAATGTCCAACTTCATCCTATGAGTAGTCAACTCAATCCCAAGTTTAAACAAGAACCAGAAATTAAAGATAGAACAGAGGCAACGTCCTTGTAAATTTAGAAACACAAATTTTTATGAATGTGAATTAAAAAGATCTTATCCTCACAATCCGTGTTAACGCCTTCATCATCAATGAAACGTAGAATCTTATCTAAAATAACTTTTTAAAAAACAATAACTCATGACTTTAATAAAGACGAAATAAATACGATAATGGACAGGGCTAAATTTTGAACAGCTAATAAGAACAGCTGAAGATAGAGAAGATTTTAAAATTGTAGTAGCCAACCTCCATTGAGGAGAGGGCACTTTAAGAAGAAGAAATACGATAAAAACTTTTATCACAGGATTATTGATTCACAACATTTACTAATTATTATTAATTTTCAGAAAATATGTCTTTTCCTGATAAGGTCTTCGGATTTTACCAATGTAACTACAAAAGAAATCCTGACGTAAGTTTTTAAATCCATTTTTATAAATAAAATAGTAACAAAAGAACAAAGTTTCCAATTTGGGTTCTTCATTTTGTGTATATACAAGTTTTTAATTTACTTTTTTCACGCTTTACTCATACTTTAGCCATACTCATAATTTCTTTCATAATAAAGTTTATGAACTTCCAAATCTATATCTTCTTCTTTGTGTGTCGTGCTTGTATTCAAGCGTTGGCTATCGTCATATTGACAAGCTGATGAAATGATTCTCGGTCGGCAGCTAGATGAACAGTTCCTCGACCGTTCGACCTGTCCATTGTCTAATGTTACGCAGCCAGGACAGTTGTTTTCTTCCGACATAACGTTTTCCTTCGATTTTGCCCTGAATGATTAACCGGAGTAAGCGATATTTAGGTCCTCTCATTATATGACCGAAGTATTGGACCTTTCTCATTTTGATGATGTTGATCAATTCTCGCTCTTTGTGCACGGTCTCTAGCACGCGTTCGTTAGATATGTGTGCTGTCCACGGGATTCTGAGCATGCGACGGTAACACCATAACTCAAACGCTTCTAATTTGTTGAGATTTTTTATTTTTATTGTCCAGGTTTCACATCCATAGAACAAAGTGGACCAGACGTAGCACTTCAATACTCTTAGACGTGTGGTCAACGACAGACTTCTACTGCATAATACAGAACGCCAGTTAATAAAGTTTTTCCGTGCGAGTTCTATTCTGGTCGAAATTTCCTCGTCACTTTTAACCCTGCAGTCAATCCAGCTACCCAGATATCTAAAGTGTTCCACCCTTTCCAAAATTTTGTTATCTAATCTTAGCACTGAGTCTTCGATATTAATTTTTCCAACCACCATCCATTTTGTTTTTTTTTTGCGTTGATTGTTAAGCCCTTTTCAGTGCATTCGTTGTTTACAGCATTCAACAGGGTTTGAAGATCTTCTAGACTCTCTGCCATTATTGCGGTGTCATCGGCGTATCTGATGTTGTTAATAATTTCACCACTGATCTTAACACCTTCGCGGCGATTATTTAACGCTATTTCAAAAATTGGTTCAGTGTAGGCATTAAACAACATCGGTGACATAACACATCCCTGTCTGACACAACGCTTAATAGGAACTTTGGCTGAAACCTCTTGGTCCACCCTAACACAAGCGGTTTGATTGTAGTAAAGATTTTTAAGCAATCTAATGTCATACGTGTCCAGACCAACTGAGTCTAAGCATTGAAATAATAATGTATGTGGTACTCTATCAAAGGCTTTTCCGAAATCTATAAAACATACGTAAATATTTTTCCTAAACTCAATGCTCTTTTGTAAGAGTATTCGCATGCAAAAAAGAGCTTCTCGAGTACCCATACCGTTTCGGAAACCAAACTGCTCATCACCAGTTATCCCCTCACAAAGTTTATATATGCGACAATGCAATATTTTCATAAAAATTTTGAGCGCGTGACTCATTAAACTGATAAGTCGATAGTCGCTACACTGTCTGGCATTCTTTTTCTTGGGAATAGTTATAAATATCGATTCTAACCAGTTGTCTGGTAATTTGCCGCTGCTGTATATCTTATTAAAGAAGGATGTGATAATCGCAACACTCTCATTATCTAATAGTTTTAACAATTCTGCAGGTATTTCGTCAGGACCAGAAGCTTTCCTTCGTTTTGCTTGGTCGATAGCCTTTTGAACTTCTGAGATTAGAATCGGTGGCCTGTATCTTGGTTAGATGTTATTTCTTGGTAGATTCTTTGGTCATCTAAATAATTCTATTATGTAATTTTCCCATTCGGTACATCGCTCTTTTTTATCACTTAAAATTCTACCACCAGAGTCTTGTAATATATTTTGCCCATAAGTTCTGCTTTTGCCTGTTAATTCTTTTTGTTTTTTATGCAAATGGAAGCTGTCGTGTTGTTGCTCCAGTTTCTCAATTTCTAAACAGGATTCTTGTAGCCATCGGCCTTTTGCTACTTTAATTCTTTTTCGGATTTCTTTATGTATTTCATTGTATTTTTCTCTGTTTATGGATTTATACTGCCTCCGAACGTCCATTAGATCTAAGATGTCTTGTGTCATCCAGTCATTTTTAACTGTTGGTCGTCTTAGAAGATTTTCTCGAGATGCAGTGGTTATTGTCGTTTTCATTTGTTCCCAGCAATCATTTATGTTGTCAAATCTATATATGTCAAGAATTTTACCGTGTGCGTGTTTAGTCTCCATCCTATAATACAAAGCACACCAAAAGCGTAAGTTTAAAATTGTAATTTTAGCTGATAAATCTCTACTTTATAACGTTATACAGTGCTAGTCAAAAGTTCGTTCTCCCCCTCGTTTCTTTTGAAACGTTATGGTTATAACAGTGAAATTTGGAGGGAGGTAATAAACAGACGTAGGCTTCTCAACTAGTCACAACAGGTGACGTAGTAGTGACAGATGACGTTTCAGCTCCACTGTGACAGATAATTTTAAATGGGACATTATGGTAAGTGATACCTCGTTTGAAAGGTACTAAGAATACCTATTCAGTCATAACAATTTTATTTAAGCTTAAGCTCATTTTGATGAATAAATTAAATAAATACTAAAATTTTAGCTTCTCATTTAACTAATAAATATTTAACAACCAGTTTTTATAGTAAGTATTCAAAATGCCGTACTCGTTCAAATATGTCGGGAAATTGCCATACACTTTATGAGGGAAATGTTAATACTGTCGGGTGCTGTAGCATAAACTTTAGATTTCAATTATCTCCACAGAAAAAAAAATAATTGTGTGAGGTCCGGTGACCGAGCTGGCCATTCTATTGTACCTTGTCGTCCAATCCATCTACCACGATATTTTCATCTAGGTAACGTCTTCTTCTTCTTAGGGTGCCTGTCCGTTTCGAATGTTGGCGATCATTCTGGCTATGATGACTTTGTTTGTTGCTATACGGAATAGCAGTGTTAAGGTCTTTCTCTACCATGCTCTCAGGTTAGCAAGCCAGGATATTCTTCTTCGTCCTGGGGTCCGTTTCCGTTCAATTTTACCTTGCAAAATGCATAAGAAATAAACAATGTGTCGGTTTTTTTAATTATGTTTGGGTAATATTGCGAGTTTAATTTTGTAATTTAATCATTTTTCCTTTAATTTTACCTTGCAAAATGCATTGGAGTAGCTCGTATCTGCCTTGATTTCTTATTATATGTTCCAAGTACTGCAGCTTACAGCCATTCACGATGTTGACCAAATCTCCGGCTGTGTTTATCTTCCGCAGTACTTCTTCATTGGTGACTTTGTCTGTCCATGGTATCATCAAAATCCTTATGTATAACAATAGCTCAAAATCCTGAAGTTTTGGTAGCGTTTCCGCCTTCAATGTCTACGTTTTTACACCGTATAGAAGCAGTAAGTAGAATGGAGACAATCGTATATCTCTCCAATACACAAGAAAGGCACAAAGATGGATCCTAAAAACTATAGAGGGATCGCAGTGATTGCTACTATAGGCCGACTATACTCAAAAGTACTACGAAACCTGATAGAAAATGATATCAAAGACAAACAACCCGAAGAACAAGCGGGATTTAGGGCCGGACGCTCCACTATGGATAATATCTTCACATTAAAAATTGCAATGGAAAAACGAGTGCAGAGAAATAGAGAAACTCATATAGCTTTAATAGATTTGGAAAAAGCATATGACAGTGTACCGATCTCCCAACTATGGATAGAAATGGGTAACTTGAAAATAAACCCAATTCTTATTAACGCCACTCAAAAATATTACGAACAAAACTTTGCGAGAATTAAAATGGGACAAGAAATCACCTCTCCTTTTCAAACAACAAAAGGACTACGACAAGGCTGCTGTCTGTCACCCACCTTATTTAAAATCTATTTGGACAGATCCTTAGTGAAATGGGAAAAAAAATGCAGAAACATGGGAATAACGGTGGAAGAAAACAAGCTATATACACTTTTCTTTGCGGATGACCAGGTAGTAATTGCCGAAGACAGCTACGATCTTAGCTATATGGTAAGAAAACTGCAAGAAGAATATGAGGTGGCAGGTCTAAACATGAATATGACAAAATGTGAATATCTCTCAGTGGGAACAGATGAAATATGTGACCTAGTCTTGGAAGACGACAAAATCAAAGGCGTGCAATCCTGCAAATATTTGGGGGTCATTTTCAACAAGAAGGGAAATAGCGCAGATGAAATCAGGGAAAGAATAAACAAGGGTAGAGCAGCGACCCGTGCCTTAAACTCTCTTCTCTGGCAAAAAACAATTCGACGAGAAACCAAAAAACACATTTACGGTAGTATAGTTCAAAGTATTACACTTTACGGTTCGGAAGTATGGGACGTCACCAAAGCTAATAAAAACAAACTTATGACGACAGAAATGGATTATCTGAGACGAAGCTGCGGTAGATCGAAACTGGAGAGAGTTAGAAACGAACAAATAAGAAACGAAATGAAAATGGAGAGAAATATCACTGATGACATAGAAAGAAAACAATTAATCTGGTTCGGACATGTTAAAAGAATGCCAGAGTACAGATGGCCTAGGAGAGTACTGGAATGGATCCCTACTGAAAGAAGAAAGAGAGGACGACCACGGAGAAGTTGGCGCAACGATATTGATGAAGCAATGGCGGCAAGAGACTTAGAAGAGGCAACTGCATATGACAGAAAAAGATGGAAATTGGGGGCGGAGAAGCGGCGACAGCCGTAATAAATCCGTTATTATATATATAGAAGCAGTAAGTACACGTAACCTTCAAGGAGCCTTATTTTTGTTCCTAGGGTGAGGTCATGGCTCTTGAACACGGAGCTCATAGTCAAGAATGCACTTTTTGCCTTTCCGATGTGACATTTAATCTCTTGGGTATTGTCATCCGACTCAGTGATTATAGTTCCCAAGTAGTTGTACTGTGAGACACGTTCAATTTTCATTTGGTTTACATACAGATTTACTCTAGTTATGTTTTCCTTGCTGATGATCATTAGCTTGGTTTTTCTGGTGTTTATATACAGTCCATATGTTCTACTTGTTTCCATTATTTTGTTAATTAAGTTTTGCAGCCCTATGGTTATGCAGTTCTATGGTATTGGAAAACACAATTGTATCATCTGCATATCGCAGGTTATTGAGTTTGACTCCATTTATTGAGATGCCTTCATCAACATCTTTTAGCGCCTCTTCAAAATGTGCTCCGAGTACAGATTGAATATCAGTGGTGAAATCATGCACCCCTGTCTCACTTCCCTTAACATTTTGACCAGATCTGTAGATTCTTCATCTATTCGGAGCACCGCTGATTGATTCCAATACAGATTAGCTATCATTTTTAAGTCTCTTCCGTCAATTTATGTCCTCTTCAACACTTTCAGCATTTGTTCATGCCTGACTCTATCTAAACCCTTCTTGTAGTCAATCAGGAATGCAAAAACATTAC
Source organism: Diabrotica undecimpunctata (assembly GCF_040954645.1). Lineage (NCBI taxonomy): Eukaryota > Metazoa > Arthropoda > Insecta > Coleoptera > Chrysomelidae > Diabrotica > Diabrotica undecimpunctata. Next base: position 21,751 of record NW_027312239.1, on the reverse strand, counting down.
AGTTGACATCTCTACATTTCTAAAACAATACCTGCACGCTAAATAAAGCTTCCATTGTACCAACGGCGTTCACAAATCCAAACTAATTGGGCGCAATTTTTTCCTCGCATTTCCGGTAAATTCCTTTGTGGATAACTTTTAAAAACAGCTTCAGCAGATGGCTCATTAGGCTTATGGTCCTATAGTCTTTACAAACTTTTGCTCCTGTTTTTTTGGGCAATAGTACGAATTTGTGCCACTCTACTGGTATTTTTTTCTGCCTTGTATATTTCATTAAATATTTCAGTTATTATTTTTATTTTTTTTGCATCTACTAGCTTCAGCAGTTCTTCAGGAATTTCATCAACAACCAATGCCTTTCCATCCTTAATTTGTCTGACGGCCCCGATATTTCTTTTGGTAGGATTTCGGGACCTGAATTTTATTTAATGGTGTGTATTGTTCTAAGGTCATGGAAAAGTTTCTCCAAGTGTTCTTCCCATACTTTCTTTTTATCTTCTTTGGTTATGACAAGATTGCATTTATCATGTGTTATTTTTCCGCTGTTGCGTTTTCGAAACTTTCCAGCTATTTAATTCATCTTTCGATGAACGTTGAAGTTATTATATCCACTCTGATACTCCTCTATTTCTTGACATTGTTTTGTTTTTTGTCTGTCCTTGACTTTTCTTATTTTTCTTCTCACGATGGTATGTATTCTATTATATTCTTGGAGATTTACTTTGTTTTTTTTTCTCTGATCCATAAGTTCAAGTATTTCGTAGGTCATTCACGATTTCCATTTCTCTGTATCTTTATTCAGGTGTTGTTCTTTTATTTCTCTCACTGTTTCTTGTATGATGGTCAAACTTTTCTCTATAGTTCCTGCATTTCTGCATTGTAGCACCTTTTTATTGACGTTTTCACTTACCTTCAGTCAAACATTCTAATCTTTCAGTTTTCTAACATCATACTTCTTCATCGACTTACTTGTCCTTACTTACCTTCTTTATTCTGACTTCAAAATTATCTACAACTAGTACATGATCAGAATTTATGTCTACCCCCGGGTATGTTTTAACACATGTACAGCTGTTCCTATACCTCTTATTTATTAGCATGTAATTAATCTGATTTCTTACAATCCTTCCCACGGAATCCTGTGGAGATTTCCAGGTGTACAGTTTCCTTGGGTGTAGCTTAAACCAGGTATTTATGATAACTAATTGATTTGCTTTCGCAAAAATCTCCAATGTATCTCCCCAATCGTTCCGGTTTCCTAGACCAAATGCAGATGATGTTTTGCTGGTCCCAACTTTGGCGTTGAAGTCACCCATGACAATTGTTAGGTCTCGCTTTTTCAATCTTTTCACGACTTGATTAATGCTATGGTATAGTTCTTCTATCTCTTCTTCTGTTCCTTCTGTTGTAGGTGCATACACTTGAATTATATTGATGTCGATTGGTCTTGCGCTGCCTAATGTCTTACTGCACCATAATGGTGTGAAGGGGGTACCATCTTGTTGAAACGTTATTTCCAAGTGCCGAATTCATCTGGATTATCCTCTCCAGAATTTCTAGTATTAACGGTTCAATTGCATTTTGTAACATCTCCAGATACATTATACCGGTTAAGTTAGTATTGAGAAACACAATATTCTCTCTCCTGTTGCCGACAAGAATGTAGCGTAGAATCTTTTTAAATAATTTTAAACTGTTTGTCCTTGTTTTAGTGTAGTGTTATGTACAATTTATGTTTCAATTTCATGTTTATTACATTCTGCGCCTGCTGGATAGCCCAAATTTGACGAAATGCCCCTGATGATGCTGTAGAAAGCGAAAGTACTTGGGCAAGATTTGATTATTACAATTGTGCTCCATATTTGCCTTTAATTTTTCAAAGTTTAAATAGAGAATTGACAAGCTTCAACTTTTTTGGCAAAAAACAAAAGGGGACGTTAGAATTTTTATTAATTTAATGCCAAACTAGAATTTTATTATTTATTTAATTTATTCGTTTAAATCTTCCTAAATCCAATCAAAATTAGTATGATTGAATAGGGATATTAGAATAATTGCAGTTTCGCATTTAATTAATAAATATTCTAACGTTCGCCACTGTTTAATTGTCAAAAAAATTACGTTGACGTAAAAATAATTAGAAAATTGAAAAACGTCAACTTTGTGACAAGTAACCAAAGGCGGAGGTTTTAATATTTATAAAATTAAATGCGAAACTACAATTTCAGTATTTATTTAATTTATTCATCAAAATGATCTTAAACTCAAATGAAATTAGTATGATTAAATAGGTATTTTCAATACCTTTCAAACGAGGTATCACATAAGGTCTCATTTAAAATTATCTGTCACAGTGGCGCTGTCACGTCATCTGTCACTATCACGTCACCTGTTAAGACTAGTTGAGAAGCCTACGTCTGTTTATTACCCCATCTAAATTTTACTATTATAACAATAACCTAAGGAGAATAGAAACAAACTGGATTGCAGCAGCTAGAGATAGAGAGAACTGGAGACGTTTGGAGGGGGCCTATATCCAACAATGGATGTGAAAATGGGGCTGGATGATGAACAATAACCGTTCAAAAGATACGAGGAGGGGAAGTGACTTTTACTAGCACTGTATACCGGTATATTTTAAAGATTTATGGTAATACTGCAAAAAGGCTAGTTTTTATTATTTATTTGCAAGAAAATTGAAAACATGATACTATCAATTATTCATTTTAGTTTCTATTTATTATAGTCTCAGTCTGTTTTATTTAATCTTCAAAGTAGTTAAGTTTATTTAGTTTCCTTTAAATAAGCCACCAGCAGCAAGAAAATCGAATTTTTTCAGAATCTGACTACATTAGAATCGTTGTCACTCAGTCAACCATTTCAAGAGTTTTAACACGTTTTGCAGCCACTGGGAGTAACTCAAGGACACCAGGTCAAGGCCGCAAAAGAGTTGTAACTTTTAATCCCACTCTTGAAACTTCGTACACTAAGGTAAAGGTTCTTTGTATCAGCATTTACCTACAAAACGAATTTTTGGACCGTTACAACATTAGAATAAGCCAAAATACGATAAGGACAAGACTTCGCTAAGGAACGGCACTTACTGGCTCAGTATTGATCAGAGACATAGAAGGCAAATATTGCATTTTGCTCGTAAACATGTTGTTTGAAATAATGAAGATTGGGGAAGATTGTTTTTGAATGTTTTTGAATAAATACAGTGATTGTCTTTGTTCTGATGACAGGCGAAATTCAAGCATATTTTGTTTGTCTTTGGCGTATTTAGTTTTTCTTGCCTTTTCCTTGATGTTTATATTTATTCCTTCATGGATTTTTAAATTATTAATGACATATTTTTGATTTGTAATATTTTTTTATCTCATATACTAAAACAGATTTTTTCTATTTCAGAAATTTATCTTCTTCTAAGACCACAAATAAAAAAAAAGGAAAGAACACTTTCGTCTTCTTCGAAACATAAATAAATAAACAATAAACATTTTTAATTATACCTTTAAAAAACTGTACCTTTTGTTTTATTTTTACCTTAAAACATTATTATTTATTATTTCTAGGATTATCTATCTATATAAAAGGCTTGGACGACAACTCACACTGTTTGTCCGGTACGATAACTCTAGCACCACCTACAATATAGGAAAGGATACTGAAATACCAACTGACATTTCATTGATATTTTGTTCTTGAAATGACACCGTTGATTTATTGATAATTTATTTTTTATTTTATTAATAACAGCAATAATCACCTTGGATTATTAGCTGTGTTATAATTATAACATAGATACTTAAATCTAAACATTATTTTTGATTTTTGATTAATTACATTCACGAGTAGGTGAAAATATTTTATAGTTTGCAAATTGGGTTTACAAAACATTAACAGTAACAGTTGTTTAAAACATCTTAGCTCCTAATATCCTACTAATACATATTGGTGGAATGCGGACATCGAGGCACTAAGAAATGTATGTATAGCAATGAGAAGAAGGTTAACAAGATCAACAGGTAGAGCAAGAATCAACCCTGAGGTCATCGAGGAGATCGAGGAAGAGTACCGCGCAAGGAAGAGGGAACTGTACAGGAAAATCCGTACAGAAAAAAGAAGGCACTAGAAAGAGTTGTGTGAAAAGCTAGATGAGGACATCTGGGGTCAGGGATACAAGATCGTCATGAAGAAGAAGTTCCATGCGCATTCTCCTTACAAAATGCCTATGGACAAGAAGCTTGAGGTAACAAGAGAGCTCTTTCCGAACGGCAGATGTCATAGTGTATGGAGGGATGAAGGAGCTGAGCGGGCTGTACCCTTTACCATGGATGAACTTATCGAGGCATTGGGTTCACTGAAGACTCGTAGGTCCCCCGAACTAGATCAGATACCACCTGAGGCGGTGAAGGGTCTAGGACGGGTGGAACCTGCGTGGCTTCTGGAACACATGAATGCACTGCTGGAAGCACAAACCTTTCCTGAGCCTTGGAGGACATCGAGGTTAATACTGCTTCCCAAAGCTAGGGAAAAGTATCGCCCCATCTGTTTTCTTCCATTCATCAGTAAGCTGTATGAAAGGATGCTGCGAGTACGCATAGACGACATGATTGAGAGGTCAGGTGGTTTATCTCGGAGGCAATTTGGTTTTTGTAAAGGGGAAAGCACGATTGATGCAATCATGAGTGTACTCGAAGCATTGCGCAACAGAGGGGATGAACATCGCTGGGCGGCACTGCTGGTGTTTGATGTTATGAATGCATTCAATACGTTGCAGTGGAACGAGGTAATGAAGGCAATGGAGGAGAGAGAATGTCCTGGTTACCTGATGAATGTGGTGGCGGAGTATCTGTCCGAGAGAAGGATTATGGTGGAAAAGGGCACGATCGTAAAGAAATGGATGACGCAGCACGGACTGAAACTTGCGACAGAGAAAACCAAAGCCATCATTCTGAAGGGGATAAAGAACAGGCAAAATATTGAATTAAAATGTGCGGGAGCGTGTCTTACACCCAAGAAACAAGTAAAGTATCTAGGAGTGACATTGCACCAGAATGGAAAATGGGGGAAGCACATGCGGGAGGTGGTCCGAAAGGCTGCGAATAGTGCGGCTGCGTTGGTGAGGGTGATGCCGAACATTGAAGGACCCAAATCCGAAAGAAGGAGGGTCTTACACGGTGTTGTACAGTCGATCGTCCTCTACGCGGACCCGGCTGGAGCAAGGCAGTAGAGATAACGGCCTATAGGAGTATCATGACACGAGTAGACAGAACAAGTCTGTTGCGAGTGGCATGCGCCTATAGGACTGTGTCTGCGGCAGCCTTATGGACCATCACTGGGTGTGTTCCGTTGCATGTTTTGGCGGTGGAAAGAAAAGAGCTTTTTGAGAGAAGAGGCTCAAACCTTACTGTGGCCGAGAGAAGACAGGAAAGGGAAAGGTCAGTTGAAAGATGGCAAGAAGAATGGAACAACACGGAAGATGTGGCACAGTGGACGAAAATGCTGATTCCGAACATAAGAGATTGGGTGGACTGTGGCCACAGGCGACTGGATTATTTCCTGACGCAGGTGCTCACAGAACACAAGTTCTGTGACGGCTTACCTCACTAAGTTCGGAAAGGCTGACACAGATGAATGCCTATACTGTGGATACTCGGACACTGTGACACATACGATGTTAGATTGCAGCAGATGGATAGTGGAAAGGAACAGAATGGAGAGAGAGGCAGGTGTGAATTTTGGTACAGTGGGAGAAATGATTAAGAGAATGATTAAAAATAAATTAGGTTGGACTAACATACACAGCTATATCCGTGCAGTGATTAAGAAAAAGGAAGAGGAAGAAAGACAGCTGGACCAACGCTAAAGGTAAGAGTGAATGATGCTGAAAGGTGAAGCTAGAAAAGTGGGTCACACTGTATGAGTTAGAATGCGTGAGTCAGACTGTGGGGAAGGAGGAAATGCCCATCTGGGAATGATGCCGAACTAGGAGCGATGAGTGTCTTCTACGCGTTACCTGAAAATTGAAACAAAACAAAATACTACAAAAAGAGGACTATATAAGACATATTTCGAGCTGAACTAGCTGGACTGCCCACATCTTTCGTTAAACTGATAAATTCTTATCTCTCTAGTCGGACTATCCGTATCAAAGTTGGCAACACTTTATCCTCACCATTCACTTCACAAGCTGGAGTACCCCAGGGCTCAATTCTTGCTCCAATACTATACACAGTCTACAACACTGACATCCCTCACCCTCAGTATACATCGGAAACCCTACTTCTGTAGGCTAACGACACTGCGCTTCTCACGTCGGGACCACACAGAGTGCGTGGACAAATGTCTGTATTCAAAAGAGCTCAAAGCTACCTAGACCGACCTAGGTGTAGTGTTGCCCAAATTCAAGAACAAAACGAGACTTAGACAGTCTTGGTTTTGGTCTTGCGCCAATACACCTGGTCTTGGTTTTGGTCTTGGTATTGCACTCCCGGTCTTGGTCTTGATCTTGGTCTTGCAGCAACAGTCTTGCAAGTCTTGCAGTTACCCATTAGCCTATTGCTATTTATTAAACGTTACTTTAGATCTTAGAACAACGTAACTGAGTAAGTACATTTTAAGCTTGAATTAACATAGCCATAATAAAGACTAACCAAATTAATAAATGCCTAAACAACTGACACCGGGTGGGGTTTGAAGCCACAATCTAATCGATCCGTGCCTATGCTCTAACTAATTCAGCTATCTACCAGGCCCCATGGAAGGCAATCTGTTTTTTAATAAATGTTTACTTACTAAGCTTACATGTGCTAAAACATGGTTAAAACAAAAAAAAAACAAAATAATGACATAAGCATGCCTGTATTTTAAAGAACATTATCTGCCTAGAAAGGGATTGATGGACATGATGATGGCAAAAAATCCACATACATGTATCAAGGGCACAGATTTTTAGATGATAAGATAAACTATAATCCACTTATTAAAGCAAAATAAATGATTTTACCAATCTTATCTCTAAGTTTAATAAGGAAAGCCCAAAATAGGTAAGACTTTGCAGAGGTCATCGCCAACCTTCGCTAAGAAGACGGCACCTAAAGAAGAAGAATCTTATCTCTACTTTTATATAAAAAATACCTTGAAAAAATAAAGAATAGTTAAAAAAGCAATGGTAATCAAAAGAAGTTATTTTAAATTAAGAAGATCCTTTTTAATAAATACATTAATTTACCAAAATAAAGTAGTAGGTACATAATATATGTAATTGGTAATAAGGTAATTAGTATATTTTTTTACATGTCCACTTTTTCTAGCGGTTATTAAAAAGCTTGTGATATCTCCATCGAATTTTGGTTTTTCGGGAAGAAATATTTGTAATTCCTTTTTCTGAAAAGATTTTAGATGCTTCCTTAAATCTGCCGTGTTTCTGTTGATCATTCTTATTTCAACCTTTCTATGTAGGCACAATTTACACAAAGCAATTTGAGATGCATGCATTATTTCGAAAAACTCATCAAATTTGCTTTTAGGTCTTTTAGATCTATAACTCCAACGCCCACTACTCCGACTAGAACTATTTGAATCATTATCCCTCATGTTAAATTGTAAACTTAGTCATTCCGGGAACAACAAGGATTAGATGAAAAACAACTATTACATTAGACTCAAAGGAAAGCTCAATTGGGAATGAAGTTAAGTGATGTCGAAAAAGTAACTTTAACAAACTGAAAAAAGTACTCTGCAGCAGGGACATTTCAAAATTCTTTAAAGATAAGACTTCTGAGATGCTACGTGTTGTCCGTATTATTTTTGGGTTAGAGGCTTGGACAATAAAGAAAGATGTTTCGAACAGATTAGAAGCTTTCGAGTTATGGGCATAAAGAAGGATATTAAGAATAAGTTGGGTGGATAGAGTCAATAATGTCGAGGTATTGAGAAGAATAGGAAAATATAAAGAGGTTTTAAATACAATTAAAGTCAGGAAACTGCAATATCTGGGTCATTTCATGAGGGGCGAGCGTTATAACTTGTTGCAGTTAATAATGCAAGGAAAAATACTCCTGGTTAAACAATTTGAGAGCTTGGTTTAACTGCACTTCTGCTGACCTCTTTAGAGCAGCGGTGTCGAAAGTGCGTATCGGTGATAGTTGCCAACCTTTTTTAGAGGAGATGGCACATGAAGAAGAAGAATTATGACCTCTGAGCACGTGTCAAATGTGTTTTTTTAATGAATATTTTGATTCGGTATGTATGTTTATGGTATTGTTGTAATGCGCATAAGTCCAGTTTATCAAATTTTTATTACATATTTTTTTGCGTCTCATAGAGTCTTTAAGCATATATCCGAACTACTATACTCGCTAAAACTACACTCAGTCCTAACTGCAAGACGCAAGAGTCTCGCAGGCTTAGTCTTGTTCTTGCTTAAATCTTGCACGGTCAGTCTTGGTCCTGGTCTTGCTAAAGTTAGGCGGTCTTGGTCTTGCAAAAACGCAAGAACAAGACCAAGACTGCAAGACCAAGACCGATTTTGGGCAACACTAATTAGGTGGTGCAATAGATGGAGAGTGACTATTAACGCCTCCAAAACCCATCTAATACTATTTAAACCTTATTCTCAGAAACTCTGTTAACTACTTAGGAGTTTATTTAGCAGGACTCTCAACTGGCAAACCGACATACAAAACACCCTAGACAGGGTAAGAACGAGGGCTAGACTCTTGGCAGAGCTGTCCGGTAAAATGGGCAATACGTCAACTAAAACACTATTGTACACCTATAAAACCTACATAGGACCGATAATCGAATACAAGGCATGCGTCTACGCATCACTTAACACCCGCCAAATCATGGCCACTGAAAGGAAAATTCTAAGATTCTGTACGAGGAAACGCAGAAATTACCCCTCAGCACTCATACGTCAAGTAGCCAATGTAACACCAATTAAGGACAGAATCCTATCCCTCAGCAGGAGATATGTCTTTCGCACTATAGCAGGCTCGAAAACAAAAGTTCCATTCCCTCCAGCAAAACTTCTACATAACGCTGGAAACGAACTACCCGATGAGTATTTTGATATATTAAAATATCGCAGCTAACAACTGCAAGCAAAAAATTCTAATTAAGAGCCGTTCCTAGTATGGCTGGTAACACCTTGAAGTACCTACCTTTGACTAGTTTCGTTTTGCTACCAATAATTCCTCTTGTGTGCACCTTATCACAACACGCCACCTTCTGAACCCCAGCTCTTTAGCACTTCACCTCTATAACTCCATACACATTTCATCCTTACGTTTACCACACCCCCTCGCTCCACAGAAAAAGAAAGGAGCACCCCTTCCTCGAAAAGGTAATAGCCTAAACAAGGTTAAGACTTGAAATCGATCGAGCTGAATTAGAAATAAAAGAATTGAAATTGAAAAATGAGAAGACTTTATTTTAGCTAGATAAAGCAACAAAGAAAGAAGCATTGAGTTATTAAATTAGAAAATAAAAATTAAGCAAGTTGAATTGGCAAATAAATTAGAAGAATATAAGCTTTGTTTTGGAAAAGACTTTCGATATCTAATTTTATAATTTTAATTTTTGCCTATCATTTGTGTTTAATAAATAAATTTAACCATTTAATAACTCATTTTATTTCTTATTTGGTGGGATTTAACCACAATGTCATGCATAATTTCATTATAAAATTCATACAATTCTTTAAGAAATATATTTTTAAAAAATTGTATTCAAATTCAGTGTCTTTAACAATTTACGAAATTGTTTTTAATTAAAAACATGTTAAATTACAAGTCTTCTAATAACATTTTCAGCATTGCCTCTTACTATAGGAAATTCATTTTCAATATTTTCCTCAAAATCTTCTTCGTCCCATTCATCTCCTTCTGCAATAGCAATATTATGCAAAACAGATATTTGCATTCCTGTAGCTAAAACTAGAAATCTTTCTTTTTAAAACACCAATCAACCTTTCTATAACATTTCTGGTTCTTACGTGGGCATTTTGATAACGCGCTATCTCAGAGTAGTGTGACTAAGTGAAGTTTCTTGGTGTATGTGTAGGCACTATTCCCGAAGTAAATAACAATTAGGATATTCACCAGCTTTAAATTGGGCTCTCAATAAACTGGAAATACTTTAAATAAAAACTAAGCTAAGAACACTAAAAAAACTAAACAATGTAAAAGTTAGGTTAAAAACAGTCGATTATTCCAATAACCGCAGAAAATGGGTTGGTTACTTTTGTCAGCTCAAAAACTGTCAGTTGCAATCCAGTAATGGTTGGTGAAATATATCCTAAAATAAACTGACAATCCAAATCAAAAAATCAATCGTTAATTTGTTGGTGCAACTAGACATAAGACTGCTTATATTGTTAGGTATTGAGTGGTTTTGTCTTTCAATAATATATTTAGGAAAAAAAAAATTTATTAAAATCCTTTGTAAAAGGTATATATTTTTAAAAACCCAACCGGGCTGTGTTAGACAAAACGTTTTCGGAATCCATTATTCCATCATCGGTGTCTAGGAGTACATGAATGTAGCCACTAAATACATGGGTAAAAACCCTTTAACAAATAATTAGTTACATTTGTTTTACATTATATTTTATAAATTATTAGGATGTTAAAGTTACCGTTGGTTTAGGTAACATGGCGACATATGACTCCACGTTGAAGTTGCAAGTCCTGAGACGGTGATCGGTCACCGTCTGTAAGAGGTTTGATTTTACAGTCGTCACTCTCATTGGTGCAAAGTAGTAGAGTTAATCTATCTTTCATAGGTTTGTGACCTGGCATCGTCTTCTCCTCAGCCGTTATGTCAGTCCTATTCGGCATCTTTTTCCAGAAAAGTCTTGTCTCGTCACAGTTGAAGACTTGCTGGGGGATGTATCCTTTGGCTTCTATCAGTTCGTAGAACGTTTTTATGTAACCCTCAGCTGCTTTCACATCCGAACTTCCTGCCTCACCATGCCTGACGACGGAGTGAATGCCGGTCCTTTTTCTAAAGTTGTCAAACCAGCCCCGACTGGCTTTAAACGAGTCTTCCGATTCATCATTTGTGGAAGTGTGTGGGATCTGCTTCAGCAAATCTTCGTAAATCGCTGGTGCCTTCTCATATATGATGTTTTGTGTTAATGTTCCTCCTTGAAACTGTTTCTCCGTCACCTACACCATTAGTAGTTTCTCCATATTTTCATGAAGAGGTCCGGCGCTTAGAAATTATTGTAACGACCTTAGCTGGCATTATACCATTTATCACCTTCTTCCGTTTAAATACAGTACATATCATTGATGTGGTATGCCCGTACGTCCTCGCCAAGTCAGTTACTCGTACACCTTGCTCATGTTTTTCAATGATTTCATGTTTTAGTTCAATAGACATCATCTTCTTCTTCGAACCCATCGTTGTAAAAATAAATGTAATACAGTAAAACCTCCGTTAACCGAAACCTTTTTAACCGAAACATCGCTTAACCGAAACGGCTGACAGTTTCAATAATTTCGTCAATACAACATAAATTTTTATCGCAAAACGAAAAAACCTCGTCAGCACTGCTTTCATGCAACTAAAGAATGCAATTAAATATACAAAACATGTTTTTTATTACTGTAGTTATCTAATTATGTATTGTATCGGTATCAATTACTCACTGTCTCACTGTTATGACACATTTAGGGTACAGGCGGCCGTATCTCATTCCTCAGTCTGTTCTTTGATTCAGTATCATACTTGATCGTCTGTTGTGTGCCTTGTATGAAAATGTCATATAAAAGGAAACGTGTTGTGATTGAAATTGAACAGAAATTAGAGGCTATCCGAAGGATTCAAAATGGAGAGATTTTACGGACAGTCGCAAGAGATTTTGGCGTTGGCGTTTCTACAGTTTCCAAATGGGTTAAAATGAAAAGCAAATTTGAGGAACATGCTTCGAAAATGCCAAATAAAAAAACTATGAAACTAAGTCAAAATGAGAAGGTAAATGAAGCTGTCTATTTGTGGTTCACACAACAAAGAACCAAAGGAGTAGCATTATCTGGACCAATAATTTAAGAGAAGGCAAAAATGCTATCCGAAATGATGGGCGATGAAGGTGAAGATTTTAAAGCAAGTTCAGGTTTGCTAGACAAATGGAAAAATAGGTACGCTATTCGTCAAGTTAATTTATGTAGAGAAAAAATATCTGCTGACCACGATGCTGTAAATATTTTTAAAAACTGAAATTTTAAAACTGAAACAACGAATAACAGTTCTGTTTTGTAGCAATGCAGCAGGAACTCACCGATTGAGGCCTATGTATGTTGGGAAATCAAAAAAACCAAGAGCTCTAAAAGATGTTTCAGAAAAAGCAATTCCAGCTTTTTATAGAAGCCAAAAAAGCTCATGGATGTCGACCACTTTGTTTTCAGAATGGTTCGAAAATGAATTCGTCCCAAGTGTAAAATCCTTTTTAAAATCAAAAAATCTTCCCATCAAAGCATTGTTGCTTGTTGACAATGCGCCAATTTACCCTCAAAATCTACAGAATGGTGATATAATTGTCAGATTTTTGCCACCGAATGTTACAAGCTTAATTCAGCCGTTAGACCAGGGAGTAATAGACACAATCAAAAGACATTATAGAGGAGCATTCTTAAGGCACCTGTTATTACAGGAGACGAATGAATCCAAAAGCATTCCTGAAATTCTTAAATCTTTAACAATAAAACATTTTGTTTATTGGTGTGCTGAGTCGTGGGCCAAGATCAAATCTTCAACATTGGAAAAATGCTGGAACAACCTTTTTGATGGGATTTTGATTGACGATCCTGAAGAAGAAAATGTGGAAAAAAAGACTGAAGAAATTGAACCTTTGATAAGAAATTTGCCACGATGTGACGAAATTAACCAAGAAGAGATACGTGAGTGGTTAGCAGCCGATGACTCAGAAAGTGAATTCATCGACGAAGACATTATTGATATGGTTCTTCATCCAGACAACCTGAGCGTATCAGACGACGAAGATGACGACCCAGCAGACGACAGGCAGCACAACGCCGTCGAGATTTTCAATGCCTTAGAGGTAAGAATTTTATACAGTAGGTCTAATTAGTTATAGACACGGTACGCGCTATCTCAGAGTTTGTCATGGCATAACGTTTTGTCCTTTTCAGATTGCTTTAAGTTTGGTCGAACAATCTAATGAGGCAAAACCGCATGACGTTCTGCAAATGAAACGATGGAGAGATATAGCTGCAAAACATCGTATTCAAAGAAAAATACAAACGAAAATAGACGATTTCTTACAAAAAATAACATGTTAATTTTCCTTATATTACTTTATTCTGTATTTTATTTAAATATTAGAAAACATTACAAAATCACCTCGTAGTATTTTTAATACCAACTTTGACCAAGAGTACTATGTAATTTGATACAAGAACAATACAAAAAACAATGTTATGTTTAACCGAAATTCTTGTTATCCGAAACGGCCTCCCCCCTAATTATTTCGGTTAACAGAGGCCAGAGGTTTTACTGTATTGTAATGTACAAAAAGCACAAAACGCGAATCCAACTTAGCAATACTTCGAAAATGAGGAAAACAAGCAAAGCAGGCAGAATGAGGTCTGTAGTAAAAATTTACACCGTGTAAATTACACCGACATTGAGAGTGCAGTATGGTTAGTATTATAATCCGAATTTTTGTCCGATTTAACTTCCAATGACCATTTAATTTGTCGGTCCAAGTAATGGTCACGTACAGACTCGTAAAACGATCTTTATGGCGAGGCCGTAAAGATATATTACCAGTAAAACTACCCTTTATTTACAAAGCAAATTAGAAGTAGTCAAATAAGAGGTATGAATTTGAATAAAAACCGATTCCTCGTATCTCAAATCTTGCTCTCATCTCGAAGCAAAATATCACTCGCCCCGCGGCTCGTATCTCAAAACACTCGTATATTAGGTCGCTAGTATATTTATACCACTATTTTAAATCCTAAAAACTCTTTTTAAATGCGGTATAATAGATTAGCGCGAAGCTACCTATAGTCGGTTCGCTATATTTACGCGGGTTTCGGATTAAAAATTTTATTGTAAGTACCCAGTTTTAATTACCTGCTCTTTGGGGAAATATCAACTGGTCAAATGAAATGAAAAATAATCCATAACTTTTTTTAATTAAATAATAATGGAAAATCTTTTATATAATTGACAGTATAATAAGGAGAATTACTTCAATAATGGAGTCTAATGTGGCTAATATAAACCTAATAATAATTTTATATTACACTTCACACAGAAAATATGGTCTATGTATATTTGTTCCATGGAGAGAATTTCTAATGAAAAATAAAAAAATTTAACTTGCCAACAAAAATGAAAATCAGTCATTATCATCAAATATATCATAATCGTCACCATCATCACTGTCATCATCATTAATTGTTATTATGATTGGACTTATTTCGTTTATTTTATTTTCACGAGTCCACCAATCTTCTATTAGTTTTTCGCACTTGAATATATAGTTGCACCACACTTCTGGAGTTACAATTGAAAGTGCTTTTCGCCAAGTTTCCCGAACTGCGTCGTCGCTATAACCGTTAGGCCCAATATGGTTGTCATAATATTGTTTTGCTATTCCCCATATATATTTGATGGGATTAAACTGGCAATGATACAGTGGCAGACGTAAAACTTGATGACCGTAACTTTCAATAATCTGATCCACAACAAAGGTTTTTGGTTTTGCGTGGATATTTGCAAAGCGTAATAATTCTGATTTTAAAATATGTTGTGTAAATGGTATATGTTCCTTTGTCAACCATTCTTTAATTTTATTAACAGTCCAAGAATTCGTTGGACTTTTGTTTAATACTTCAGAATGGTAAGGTGCATTGTCTAAAATAATTACGCTGGGCTCACTTAAACCTGGGAGAAGTTTTTCATGTAACCATTTTACAAACATTTCCGTGTTCATATTATCGTGATAGTCACTTGATTTTGATTTAGATGAAAATATTAAATCAGCACCTTCTATAAAACCCGATTTCCCTCCTGCATGTAAAATTATGTGTCGCTTCCCTTCTCCATCAGTATGTTTGATAGACTTTACGTTATCATCTTGCCATATTCTCTTGGTTGCACCCCTAGAAAATATCCATGTTTCGTCTAAATATATAAAATTTGCCCTTTCTTCTTTTAATTTGGAATATTTTCTTAGAAAGTTAATTCGCACATTTTTATGCACAACAGAACTTCTTTCACAAAGGGCTTTTCTGTTATCCTCCTTTTGAAATTTGAAACCCAAATTATGTATCACTTGCCATAGACTTGTTCTGCCAATTTCGTCAAATTTTCTATCTTTTAATTCCGAGAGAATTGTATTTAAGGTCACATGTTCCTTGTTGGCTCGCATTCGATAAATGGTATCACGAATTTCAATTTTTTTTTCATCTGGAATATCTTTCGTTTTCAATGATAGGCGAGTTTTTCGGTGACCTTCTTTCGGCCGTTCATTATTGCGATTTTGTAATACTCCTCGCAGTTTGGTTTCACTAATTCCTAGAGCATCACATACGCGTTGTTGAACAGACATTACCGATTTTAAAGGACCGCCATTTTCTTTTTCATCCGTAAAATACTTATGTACACTACAAATTAGACTATCTACATCTAACACACGTCTAGGCATTTTTAAATATTTCCACCAAACATACAATGTCAACACTGGCAAAGAATCAATTCAACTGCAATATTGTAACAAATTTATACCTGCCCTAATGTTATTTTAATGTATTTTAAAATGACCATTAATGCAGTTTTTACCTAATTTTCTGGGAAGTCGTTTACTGCAACTGGTTATCAATGAGTCATTAGCATAATTTTGTTAATCCGAAACCCGCGTAAATATAGCGAACCGACTATACTGTGTCTCCTGTATTTTCAAAATTTCAATAATATTTTTAAAATTTAATAAAGTATTATTATTTATTTCTTATTTATATTTTAAACAAATTATAATATATTAAAGTTATTAGTTAGCTAGGCAACTTTTATAAAACTAATTTTTAACGCATGCTACGCAACACTTGCATTCACTTAAGTTTGTGTTATTTTTTTTATTTTTTTTTATTTAGAAATTACAGCCGCATCCACCATAATGGTTATTAGCGGCGGCTACAGAATTACAAAATTAGAGTTTATAAAATATTCCTATAGATTTTAAGAAATTTACGATATTAACAGAAAAATTAGTGCCTAATAAATTACTTAAACTGTTAGGTATGTTAAATGTAAGACGAAAATGGGCAAATCTATGACATTCGATTAATAAATGGTTAACGGTTATTTGTACATTACATGTTTCACAAATAGGTGGATCACTTTTGGACAGTAAATATGAGTGAGTGAGTCTCGTGTGTCCAATTCGTAATCTAGTTATCACCAATTGTTCTCTTCTGTTCCTGGTTGAAGGTTGCCAAGCTGTAACGTCATTTTTAATTTGCTTCAGTGATGTTTGAGAAGATTGCCATTTGTTTTTCCACTTGCACAAAACTCGATTTTTTATAAAAGCTTTTATATCACTCGCGGTATTTCGATTCTCGGCTTTTTCTATATCGACACATTTAGCAATTTCACTCGCGCACTGGTCCGCACTTTCGTTGCCAGCAATACCAATGTGGGATGGAATCCATATAAATCTGATACTCCTAGAATTTTCTTGAGCCTTCATGAGTTCTAGTTTTATCAGTTTCTCAAGGGGACCTTTAGGATAGATCTGTTTAAGGGTTTGAAGGGCGCTTAGTGAGTCACTTAAGATAACAGAGTTAGAAATGTTATTAGAATTTATATGCATGATAGCTTTAAACATTGCATAGAGCTCAGCGGAGAAAATCGAAAAGAAGGTTGGAAGACGAAATTGATATGTATCGCTTGGAGTAACGAATGCAGCACCTACTCCTTTATCACACTTAGATGCATCTGTAAAGATTTTATAGCAATGTTCGTAATGCTGACGGAGAATTAGATCTAGATTATTCTTAATCTCTGCGTAACAGTTAATATGTTTGTTGTATTGGGTTAGACAAGTATTTAAATTTGGGGTATTAATTTTCCAAGGAGAGCGGATTTTAATATTGATTGGAAAGGTAATTGGGAATTCTATATTAAGACATCTCAGGTAACACCGTACTCGCTCATAGTAAGGCTTATGTTTGGTACTATTGGTAAAGAGATTTATATATCTATTAGTGAACGTATTATTAAATAGAGGTTTGTTTACATTTGAGGCTATTGACGTTGCGTGTGAAAGTGTTAAGGAAATTCGGCGGTGATATAATGAAGGCTCCCCACTTTCAGAATATAAACTTTCCACCGGTGACGTTCGAAATGCGCCAAGAGAGAGTCTAATTGCTGTGTTGTGAATAGAGTCTAGTTGTTTTAACAATGTGGGGGAAGCAGAGGCGTAAGCGATTGATCCATAATCAATTTTTGATCTAATTAGAGTTCTGTAGATTGTAAGTAAGGTAGAGAGGTCACAGCCCCAAAATCTATTTGACAGTGTTCTCATTAGGTTAAGTTTCTTATGACAAGTCGAAACTAATTGTCTAATATGTTCTTTCCAAGTAAGTTGATTATCAAACCACATACCTAAGAATTTTACACATGATTTGAAGGATAGCGATGTATTGAAAAACTTGAGATTGGGATTATTTGAGAAGTTCTTTTTTGAGAATACCATACCAACGGTTTTTGTAACGGAGAATTGAAAACCAGTATCGCGAGACCACTTTTCGAGTTTTTGTAAGAAAGTTTGCAAAATTGTTGAAGTTAAATTAATATCTTTGCCTTTTACGTAAACCACCAAGTCATCTGCATATAAACGTGCTTTTAAAGGTTTTTTGAGGTTCTTGATTATGTCATTAATAGCAATTAAGAAAAGTGTAGGACTAATAATTGAGCCTTGAGGTATACCGTTTTCTTCTTCCTGCATTTCGGAATAGAAGTTGTTAACTCTTACACGAAAAGATCTGTTTTCTAGAAAGTTCTTAATAAAATGAAGGCAATTTCCACGAATGTTCCATGACTGTAACTTTTTTAAAATGTTGAATCTCCAACATGTATTAAATGCTTTTCTTAAGTCAAAAAATACTGCGATACAATGCTGTTTTGTTGCCAGAGATTCGTGAATATCACTTTCCAGGTCCAATATGTTGTCTATACCGGATCGGTTTTGTCGGAAACCATTTTGTTCGTTTATAAGTAAGTTCGAATTTTCTAGATGCCAAATCAGCCTTGAGTTAATAATTTTTTCTAGTAGCTTGCCCATTGCACAAGTTAGGCTTATCGGTCTATAGGAATTGGGGTCTAGACGAGATTTTTGGCTTTTGAGAAATGGGAGAATGATAGATTTTGACCAAACAGATGGGTACTGGTGTCGCTGCCAAATGAAGTTAAATAATTGAAGCATGTAATTTTTAGCGGAAGTGGGTAGGTGCTTTAAGAAAATACTTGGGATATCGTCAGGACCAGGACTTGTTTCTTTTAGATCGTTCAGTGAGTTGTTTAGTTCTTGTAACGTGTGAGGAGCGTTTAATGGAATGTTACAGTTTTCTAAATAGAGGTTAGACCTTTCGGCCTCTAGTTTATTTTCCAGAAATACAGGGTCAAAATTTTCATTGGAAGACATTTCTCTGTAGTTTTTAGCTAATGTATTAACAATTTCAAGAGGAGAGGTGACAATTTGATTACCTATTTTGAGACTAGATATTGGGGATGACTCCTTTATACCAGAAATTTTACGTATTTTCTTCCATACTTCTCTTACAGGAGTGGAGCTGTTAATGCTAGAGACATATTGGACCCAACTGGATTTTTTTGTTTGATTTATTAAACGTTGAGCTCTGGCCTTCATTTTTTTGTAGTTAATTTTATTTTCGAGTGTTTTATGCTTCTTAAATCTATTAAAAGTTGTTTTGCTGGCACGTACTGCTTCGTTACACTCCGAATTCCACCAAGGCACAGAAACATGATTTTTAATGGGCTTTGTTTTGCCGATGAAGAGCTCCGCACTCTGCAGTATGACACTATTAAAAGTACCTAAAGAATCGTTAATATTATCATTCAGTATAAGACTCTCCAAAGCCTTATCTATATAATTTTCAAAATCGATCCACTTAGCCGAATTTATATTCCATTTGGGCAAGAAGGATATTGGGCAAGGCTGACCTGAGAGATTCTCAATGGTAATAGGGTGATGGTCGCTACCATAAGTATACTCAAGAATATTCCAAGAGAGACGCGGAGCAAGACCTGGATCACAGAGGCTTAAATCTATCACGGAGGATTCTCCAGTGCAGATGTTAAATCTTGTAGGTGAACCATCATTTAGAAAATTTAATTGAAGATCCTGCATTACCTTTTCTAAAAGTTTTCCTCTGTGATCAGTACGCTTAGATCCCCAAATAAAGTTATGACCGTTAAAATCACCTACGATGATTCGAGGAGAGGGTATCTGTTCGATAAGGCTTTTTAAATCTTCATATGTAGCGGAAGAACTAGATGGAAGGTAAATGTTACAAATAAAAATTGGAATGGGAGCGGTGATCTCTATAACTATAGTTTCAATGTTACTATTGACAGGAAAAACATTTGCAACCAAAGATTTTTTGACAAGTGTCATAACACCACCTGAAGAGAAATTATTGTCATGTACTCTATCTTTTCTAAAAAATTCGTTAAAATATTTGGAATTGTAGTTTTTTTGGGGGTTTAAATTTGTTTCTTGGAGACATATTATTTCGGTAGAGAATTCAGAAATAAGTTTTTGTAAGGTTGGGAGTCGATGGAAAAATCCATCTATATTCCATTGCAGTAGTTTAGTGAATTGTATTATATACGAAAAAAATGAATTTACGGGTTAACCTGAGATGACTCGCCCTCGGATTCAGAAATGTCGTTACCCAAGTGCCGGAGGATTTTCTTTCTTAAGAAGGTGATATAACGTTTGGTTGATCTATCTTTTAATTGCGGATGAACTTTAGTTAACATATGAACTAATCCCAAAAGGTCAGAAGTAAACTCTTGAATTATGTTAGAAGGATCTTGCACGCCGCTAACATTGCTTAGAAGTAGATTTAATTGGTCAAAATTGAGAACAAATGTGGGTAAATGATTTTGGATAAAATCTTTGGCAGGTTCAAGGTCATATGATTTTGTTGATTTTATGCATGTAGGCTCCTCGTTGCTTTTAACTTTCTTGGCTCTAGGTTTGGATGTAGGTACAGCAAATGATTTTTCTGTATGGGTTGTTTCTGGAGACGTAAGAACATCATTGATACTACGTTTTGGCTGAAGATCGATATTGATTACTTTGCAGCTTTCCAAGGTGTTGACTTCTTCTTGACCATTAGGATTGCTCAGATTATTTGCTAATTTTTCTTGGACGGAAATTTGTTCGTTTGATATGGATGTTGATGCAGGTTGAGGCATGATGTCAGGGGTGAAAGGAGTAGTAGGTTGACTGTTATTAGAATCAATTAAATTTGTTGTTGATTCTAGTTTATCGGGACAGTTGGTGGCGATATGTCCAGACTTTTTGCAGTTATAACAGGCCATAGTTTCTTGAGATAAGAATATTCGATATGTTGTATTATCAAAGTCTAAGGTGAATGAGTCGGGTAAGGAGATATTATGGGGACTGACATATATTTGTCTTCTGAAACTTAAAATATGATTATATTCCGGAAGGGTGGAACTGATTTTCAGAAAAGTGACAGGAGAGACCATATTAAGTCCAATACTTTGTAGATAATCAACTAACAGACTGTGTGGTATTGTTGGACATACGTTTGAAAAAACAATACGTTCCGCTGGTGAGATTAATCTTCTAGCTTGTACAATATTGTTCTGGATTTGTATGTGTCCATGGTTTTGCATGAATTCGTCCACGATTTTTTTATTTGCAAGGTACATGCAAATCCGATTATTGGATAGTCGGGAGGAAAATATTATATTTTTGGGATGAATTAGGTTACCCAAAGGAATTAAGTAATCTTGCAGTCGAGTATTTTCTAAAGCGCTGAAGACAATTGCTTGGTGTTTTGAGGGAAATTGTGTAGAAGCTGCTGATGAATAGGTTTTATTGGTATTTGTCTGTAATTGCGATACTTGTGGTATGTTAGAGAGACTCTGAATATTAGGTTCCATTTTTGATTTTAACACGGAACATGTGTTTAAAAATAATACGGACCTGCCTAGTAATCAAACAGGTAGTAAAACTGGAATAATATTTCTTGAGTCGTATCTTATTGATAATTGTTAAATTAAAAATCAACCAAAAACTGGTTGATCACGTTATATTAATGAAAACTAATATGATGTGTTCACTTACTGGTGTTTCAAGTAATTGTCACTTAACTATTTATAAATAAACTGTTATAATTACTGCATAAAATTTGCAAATTTGTTGAGACCAAAATAAACATGCCTTTCGGTGGCTCATTCAGGGCCGAACTCCCTTGTGTTATTTTTCTTAGTCTTTAAAAACGTTGTCAGTCATTTTTTTAATAGGTGAGTACAATAACGGTTTCAATATGACGTTTGTTTTTCTATATCGTTCTCCTCTTTTTATCTCAAATGTACTTTGCTGTGCAATAAAGTTAAACTTATATTTTCTTATCATAGTTATTATTTAGTTAGGTGAAATCTATTTTGGCATTACCATTTTCTTTACTCTGAGATAGCGCGT
>NW_027312238.1:0-34465 GCF_040954645.1 Diabrotica undecimpunctata | reverse complement strand
ACGCGCTATCTCAGAGTCTATGCTGTAAATCAATTTTAGTGAAAAATGACATTCCTGTAATTCTTCCTAATATTCCATCTATACTCATTGGTGCTTCAAATTGCTTTTCAGTAATCTTGTTAATATTCCTTGCATCCAAACATAACCTGATTTCACCTGATCTTTTTCGTACTACTACTATGGGGTTAATAAAACGTGTGTCTGCCTTCTCAATGATCCCATCTTCTAACATATTATTAATTGTTTTGTTTACTTCTTCTCTGTATTTATATGGTATTGGTATGAATTTTGTTTTAAAATCTTTTTCTTCTTTAACTTTTATACTATGGATATAATTTTGTGCAATTCTATTTTCTTTATTGACAAGTCCCCTGTGTTGCTGCAATATGGAAATGACTATTGATTTATATTCTTCAGGGCAATTTAAAACTTTCATTATATCTTCTTCTTTACAAATAAAATTATTCTTCATTATGTACTCATTATTCCTTGCTTCCAATTTTACGCACTCCGCCTCGTAGGCATCCATCTGCTTAAAATTTCATTCCTTAAATATTCACTACAATAATTATTCTTTACATTCTTCTGGGACATTTCCCTATCATCAAAATACATTTCTTCTTCATAAACATCATTATTTTCTTTTAATAATATCCTATCAACTCTTATTCCTTCTTCTACCTCATCTTTCTGCATAAATTTAATTATTTGCCCTTCCAAAGTTACCATTTTTTCTTCAAAATCTATCTTTACTTTCTTCTTTTCCAATTCATCATTTCCCATTAATATATCAACACATAAATCCTTGACAATAAATCCTTGCATATTAATTTCTTTATTAAGAATATTAATTTTAAAATTGGCTAGTTTATCAATTTCACCCAACTTCTTATTATTTGCACCAATAATTTTAATTTTTGGAATCTTTATTATATCTGATAGTTTTAATGTATTAAAAATAAAATTCTCCGAGACTAAAGTACTTTCTGAACCAGTATCTATCATAATCTTAATCATTTTATTTTTGGCCAAAGCATTTATATAAATTAAATTAATAGATTCAATAATTTTCTCTTCATCTAAAGAAATAAATTCAGAAGGTTTTTCATAATAGCAATGGCCTAACTTGTAATTCAGAAAGTTTACTGCACAAAATTTTGATTATTAGAATTGTCAGATTGTATCTGACCACTTGGATCTGATGTCCTATGTCTTTCCCTACTATGACTTCTACTCACATTTTCTTGCCTTGTACTATTTCGTTCCCTGTCTTCGCAGCTTCTATTCCTTCGAACACAATTTACCTGTCTGTTATAGTTAGGTCGCTCTGTATTTCTTCTATTGTTAAAATCTTGTCTATTATTATTAGTACTGTTATTAAAATGTTGTCTATTATAACTAGTATTGTTATTACAATTTTGTCTAATTTGATTACTGTTATTATTATTAAAATTTTGTAAATTATTACCATACCTAGTATTATTGTTATATGATTGTCTATATTGTTGATTATCATTTTTTTTATATTGAAAGTTATTATTGTTTTTTTTGTTGTTAGTATTACTTGTCATATTGCCTCTTTGTATTCTTTGAATAAAATTAATAAAACTATCTATTGTTTGAATATTTGTACAGTTACGGTTTGCACAACATCAGCATCAAATGTCTAGATACATTTAAGACTGTTTCATCCTCTCTAAGTGGTGGTTCTAAATATTTTGCAACTGTTATCAATTTCAATGCATAATCTACCATATTTGATTTTAAATTTTGATTATACTTTCCAAAATATAGAATTTCTCTAAACTTGGCTTGCTCTAATTCACCCCAATAATAATTTAAAAATTTATTTTTAAATGTTTGAAAATTATCTAATCATTCTCAATACTAGCAAACCAAGTTGCTGCATTGTCATTTAATGTCATTCTAATATTATCTTTAATATCATTAATATTATTCACAAATCTTAATTTATGTTTTAAACTATTTATGTATACTCTAGGATGCAAATTTTTTATATTACCAGAGAATTTAATCCCAGTCTCATTTGTTAAATTTAAGTAAGGTCTCCCTATGTCTCTCATTTGTGAAATATCATCTATTCTCTGTTCCACATTTCTTATTTGATTACTATTTATTTGGATATTTTGTTGTATATCGTCTAATTTTTCTTCTGTGTTTCTCCTGTCTTCGTTAATTTTTACTTCTAAGTTACATTTCTGTAACTCTATTTTCTGTTCTATATCTATTTTATTATCTTGAATAATCCTCTTTACTTCTGTCCTCTCATTGTCTATCCTTTTCGTGTAGTCATTCCGTATACTTTTTATTTCATTTGCTACTTTTTTCTCTGCAGCTTCAAGTTTTTTATCCATTTGTTTTTTCCATTTGTTTTACAATTTTATTATTATTATCTTCTATTTTCTTTTCTAATTTTCTATAATTCTCTTCCAATTTCTGTTCCATTTTTTTCATGTCTTCTTTGACTTCTTGTGAATTCTGTTCCAATTTTTTGTTCTATTTTTTTCATGTCTTCTTTGACTTCTTTTGAATTCTCTTCCAATTTTTTTATGTCTTCTTTGATTTCTTTTGAATTCTCTTCTATTGTCTTGTTCATCTGCATCATAATGACATCAAAGCTGCCATATTGACATTTTCCTCTCTTTCTGGATTCATTTCTGCAGTATCTTGTGGAACTTGAACTAAACTCTCCTCTTGTATAGGTTGTGTTTCTACTTCCACATCTTCTTCATTCTTTTTGCTTCTTGTACCTTTCTTTCCTTGAGACATTTTGAGACTTTACTTGTTCAAATATAATTAATAATAAAATCTATTATTTTTCCTTTCTTCTGATAATTAATTTAATTATATGAGAGCACTTATCTTCCCAAACTATTCTTTTAAATAGAGAGCCCCACGTTGGGCGCCAAAATTGTTATGATGTGTTTTTTGTTTGAATGATGAGCAATGAGTATTTTTAATAATATAATATATAGGGTTTTTATCGCGGTTCTCAAAGAATTAGCTTGTAAGTACTTTTTTAAATTATCTTTATTATAACTATTATGAAACACACATATATATCTAACCTAGCCAATGTAAATTTAAAATAAACTATCTGTAAATTGATGTTCTTATAAAACTAATTAAATTCTATAGACAATCTAAAATTTAAACAAAACTATCTTCAAAATTGAAATTGTTATGACACTAACTAAATTATATTAACAAAATTTTGTACCTTTCTTTCACTGAATGCCTAAATGAACTGTTTTCCACTATATATATTCTAATCACCACTGAATGTCTTCGTACTTCGGTTATCCTTGTTTTTGTGAAATTTCTTTTTCCAATTATCAGCTTCTACCAATTTAAGATATAGTTTTCTTCACCAGCATTTATACACCACCAACCAAACCAGCAAACAGCATTTATATTTATTCTTCTTTTCAATATACCAATATCCAATTATTATAAGTTGATTTATACTAATCTCCAACCATAATATAATTTAATTTCTTCCAATATACTTTTTTTAATCTTCAATAATTAGTTGTGTATAATTATAAATGTGCATTAAATTATATGCATAATTTTTAATCTTCATTTAACTCACTATATCAAACTATTGGACTATTTGTACTTGATTCACTGACTCCAACTACTTTCATAATAAACTGGCCTGACTTCTGACTAAAAACTGCCCAAAACTGCCATCTTGAATCCAAATCACGGTTATTTATATCTTTTGGATATTCTAGAACCATCTCGTAAGATATCATGTTCCAATTTGTTCTATTACCTCTATATAGATGTTCTCGAAAAAAATATCTGTTCGATCCACCGCCATAATCATTATATCGAGAATGTTCGACTGTAAACAATGGTCATCTCCGCTGATCCAGAGAATTCCATTCTTTTCTATTAATAATTTTGTTTACATTTAGGCTTTTCAGATCAGAATACATAATTAAATTAGTAACTAACACTCTAATTTAATAAAATACACAATTCAAATAATATATTATTATAACCCCACTTTATATTCGTAAATATTCTTAAACGTCACTTCAGAGTATAAATATCTGTCTATCACTCACTGTATAGTGTGTTGCCTAGTCACATGGCTCACTTACATATATCTACCAAATCATAACTACTAAAATACAACTTTTTACAACTATTATATGATAATTTCTTAAAAATGTCCTCACATAAATAATTTTTATTAAATTCTCTAGTATATAACTTCTTAAAATAACCAAATACTTGTTATATCTAAAATTATCTAGTATATAACTTATTTAAAATAATCAAAATACTTTTTTATATCTAATATTATGTAGTATATAACTTATAATTATTTTCTATAAACCCCAATCGTTACAATATATATATATATATATATATATATATATATATATATATATATATATATATATTAATATATGTATATATATATTAATATATATATATATATATATATATATATATATATATATATATATATATCGCTATTGTAGCGTCTAAGTGTTCTAGTAAACCTAGTAAAGATTATCAAATGAGCCAAGAGCCATTAGACCCTATTTGATGGTATTACCCATTCATCGGCCGACTCGATTTTACCCTCAAATACGGCTGGCATATCTAACTTGAACTCTATACTACCACGATTGCAAACTTCGTGGCAGACGCGTGGTTTCATCCTTGTAACCACAATGTTACTCACAGAGAAGTGATGTAGCTAGCCTCCTGAACTTTCGAGCGAACGTAAAGAACCCATATTACTATATGTTGCTCTAGTCTGAATAACAAACAAGACTTATTATGGCTGAAATTGCAACATAAAAATCTATTTTGCAACTTTGCCGATGTATTAAAAAAACGGGTGTGGCAGTCCAGTGGGACTGCCGGTGGAAGTTACACTTCTACACGCATTCGCCGTTACAAATTTATTTGGGAGTCAATCTGCACAATCATTTACATATGTAATGCTATAGGTAAGACATAGCAGAAAGAGAAACAGAATTAATAACAACTTACTAAAAATTAATAAACAACTTTTGACCTGTAATAGTATAGTAAATGAAGGATTGAATCAATATTTTGATGAAAATGTATATTTTTATTTTCATATATGTATGAAAGGAGTTGAATGCAAAAAATTTTTTACACATACTCTGCAGTAAAATTCATTGTTATTTTGTTATTAATATAATAATACAATACAAATTAAAATGCAATATTCATAAGTATTTAAAAATGACAATAATATACATAACTTTTCTACTTACGCATATGTTTAATTTACCATGTAATAATATTAATAAAAAAGTCCTCCCCGACTGGGAATCGAACCCCGGTCTCACGCGTGAGAGGCGGGGATACTGACTACTATACTACCGAGGACATGACATAAACGTATTTCAAAAATTGACAGTTCTGGATCATATTGTGATTTATTAAGATTATTATTTTGAAATACAAAAAGAGTAATATAATTATAAACATTTAATAAATAATACAAAACATATCACAATAATAATAATATTAATAAATATTTTATTATATATAATAATATTAGTATTATATATATATATCTTTATATAATATATATATAGGTATATATAGTATTAAATTATATATACACAAAGGAACATATTTATATTCGAGAGAGGAAGAGAGAGAAAATATATCTTCTGTCACTCTCTTACTCATTTTCTTACTTATGTAATGATTTCACAGATTCACTCCCATACAAATTTCCAACGTGGAGCGCGCGTATAGAAGTATAACTTCAAAACTTGACAATAAAATTTTTTCTGATAGTACAATCCCGTCTTGTGCTTTCTTATTGCAAATACGATATCAAGTGAGTTCTAATAAACAACATAATAAAACAGCAAGATATTTTTAACTTTTTAATTAGAAGTTAAGGACTCTGGTCCACATAGATCTTTTATAGAAATTTATTTGTTGATTCTGTTCACGTATATAAAAAATACATTCGTAATTTCTGTTTATGGCAAAGGCATAGATAGATCGGAATTTTTATTTTCTAAACTTCATAATAGCATGCTAACTATTAAAATATCCTGGACTTCCGGCAAAACAGAAAAAAAATTTTAATCGCGACTTGATCCCGTTATTGTAATCCGAAAACCAGTTTACAAGGTAATCGAAACACGCACTTTTTTGCATTTAATCTACATCACTGACCATTATGGTAATTTTTCGATACCTAACTCTAAAAATGCATACAAATTGCAATCGTGAGAAAAATTTAATCGCTCAAAAAAGCCAATTATATCAGGACTATTATACCAACGAAACAATAGCAATAGATATATCTAGATTAAAAAGCTCTTTTTAAAGAGTAGTCAAAAACGATAAAGCCACATATTTTGTTACGTGTGCAGCACATAAACTGTAAAACACATTCAAAATGCGTTAGTCGATATAATTGTTACATCAATTTATATACTCATACATTCTAACACAATAAAAGAATTTTTTGTTCTTTAGACAAATCCTCTTAAAATTAATTTTGAGAAATTGAATTTATATCTTTTCAGACGAGGAGATCATAAATAATTGAATTAACGACCAAAGAGAAGCTGTTAAATTAGAAAAATATTGTTCTGACAACGTAATGATAAACTGCTGCATAAAATTGAATTTATTGCGAATATAGAAGAATAAATAATAAATTATAAAATCCATGCGAATTTTACGAGTGGTCTTGAACTATTTCATAGCGTTTTCCGTGGTTCTAAAACCTTGAGTGCACCTAAACCTTCCAAATTAATTTCACCAAACATTTGTGTTCGTATACACTCTTCTATATCAATCTTGGGTTGCCCGTAATCCTATTTCTCATAGACAGCCATAATAGTGATCGGCTGGGATGATACGTTTTATTCACTCTTGACAAGCGTGCGTAAAAGAGTGGGCAAAAACTCAAACGCAAAAATTCTTATAAACCTTGAAAAACATATTTTTTAGGTTTAAAGCTGTTTTGTCCAATTTTTAAATATCCTAAAGGACTTAATTAGTTCAAATTCTATACAATCCATTAAAAGACGTTGATTTGATCTATTTTGAAGTCTATTATATAAAGAATATTCTCAAAAAAAACCAGTTTTTTTTGGTGGTGACATTACGGAAAAATCTAAACAAATACATTTTGTGATGATATATACAAAATATTATTTATATAGAAGTAATACACAGCATCAAAACGGAAGATTGGGAAGAGTATTACAAAGGACTTTTGGTAGAGAATAGTGTCGAATTTCAAGAACAAAGAAATCAAAACCAAGATAGAATTTCAATAGTCGGTTCGCCAATAAGATAACAATAGAGAAAAATTAAAAAATGTGTGTAAACAGCTGAAGAGGAACAAAGCACCCGGACCAGGGGATATACCCGGAAAATTGTTTAAGTACGAACGAACAAATTGTACGAATGTCTTCGACAACTATTTCATAAATACATAAACACAAGCGAAATCTCTACGGAATGAAAGATATCATACCTCAGTACTATACATAAAAAGGGTGATAAAAATAATTGTAAAAATTACCGAGGATTAGCTGTAACCGGATCTATGAGTCGAATATATGGAAAGGTTTTAAAAACCGAATCGAGAGAGAATACTTAGATTATGAAGCAGAAAAACAAGCAGGATTTAGAACAACTATATGACACGAAAATTAATTGAAGAGTATGATATATGGGGTCTAGAAGTAAATAAAAAGAAAACCGAATACCTGTGCATTGGAGTAGAACAAAAAGATCTCATAGTAGACGATAACACCACGATAAAGCACTGCTGTGACTACAAATATCTAGATATCACTATTTCATAAGATGGAACATTAGACAAAGCCATAAGAGAGAGAAATACGTCAGGGACAAAAGCCATCACAATGATAAACAGCATTTTATGGGACCAATCCATCAGCAAAGAAAATAAAAAGAGGATATATGAGACTATAGTAAAAAGTATCACTTTTTACAGCTGTAGGGTATGGCCACTGAAAGAAAGAACATTGGCAACGCTGAAAGCGACGAATGGTTTTTGGAGAAGAGCTGCAGGAAGATCTAGAAGAGAGAGGATTACCAACGAACCCATTAGGGAATTAAACGAACAATCACAGATGACCTAACAACAAAACAACTTTTCTGGTTCGGACACATACAAGAATGGATAAACAACGAATACCAAAAGAAATATTAAAATGGCAACCAGAAGGAAAGAGAAAACGAGGTAGACCGAGAAAAAGTTAAAGTGAAGGAATAAATAAAGAACTGAGAGAGAGTGCAATAGAAGAAGACCTATGGATCAACCGGACTAAGTGGCGATTGGAAGATTGGAAGTAAAAAATGCATTTTTTAGGTTATGTACAATCAACCTATGGGTCTATAAAACATAGGCAACTTTTGTAGAAGCCTTAACTATGCGTGTGAATTTTTTGAAATTTTTAAATTGGTTGCAACTCACCGAAAAAATTACATTTTGGGGTTATGGGGAGTGGGAAGCAAGTACAGGCAAAAATTGCACTAATAAAAGTCTTATTTTTAAAAACTGAGTTCTGAGAGTGATGGCCTTTTGCCTGTGTCAATATACCGTTATAAAATTATTCGTTTGGCGTATGACCTACGTCCTCTGTACATACGCCGAGAATAGGTAACGAGTTGAAACTCATTTTCGGATAATCCCATCAGAAAGAGTGAATCGATCCCTGCGTTCCTTAGATTCCAGGTGTTTCCTAACCCGGGAAACTAGTACCTGGTAAGGGCTCTTCAACATGGTAACGGTTTGGTGATCCAATGGCGTAGGTGGCAACCCAACCTTTGGGGGATGAAATAAAAGGAATAAAGGAAAGACAGGTATCTTTGAGCCGTAGAGAAGGCGACCGGCCTGGAGCGGCACTCCGAAATCAAAGCTTCGGTCCTACAAGATGGGGGTTGAGACATTGGGTGAATCCCTTGATACTTGTTAAAAACTTAAACGGTTAAAACTTTTAGTAACAGGCCTCGGAAACGATTGAACAAACGAAGACGACTGAAGCTTAGAAAACGGACTATGAATATTGGTACTTGGAATGTTCAAGAGCTCTCCAATAAACTCAACTACGAAATTTCGGAAGCCAATAAATCAAAAATGGATATTTTAGCTTATACTCACTAACACAGACTAAAAGTAAGGACAAGGCTCAGAAAAACCCAGGAAATACGACCACTTTTTACATCAAAGAGAGATATTCAATACAGAGAGATAAAAGAGCCCAGCAAGGAGTGGTCATTGTTATAAGAAAAACTTAAAAGGTGCATAACATTCAGGTAGGTGCATAACTACCATGCAGGGTCATAACCTGACCCTGCATGGTAGTAAACTCACCATTTGCAGTAAACGAGAGCGCTTTATTAAAGGATAAAGAAGATTTCTTTGAGAAACTATCTTAAGAAATATCAAAAATAAGAACATCAAGAGAAATACTAAGTTAGAAGACCTTAATGAAAAACAAAAAGAGAACAGACAAAAAAGTTAAAGATAAAACACATGGTCAATTCGGAGAAGATACTAGAAATGACAATGGAGATAGGCTTATTAACAGATGTAATTAAAACAACCTGAGAATATTTACCGGCTTTTACCAGCACCGATAAATACATAAATTTTACTTGGGTCCAACAATCAAGAAATTTAAAATCCAATATAGACTACGTGATCGCCCGACAAAATATGCAACTCAATATACAAGACGTAAGAGCGTTTAGAGGAAGCACATGTGGAAACGACCACTACCTAGTAAAGACTAAAAATAATGCTTATACTACTAGCCAGAAAAAAAAAACACAACTAAGAACAAGAGCAAAAAATAATAGAAACCAAATACAAATTGGATAGCATCAACCATGAAAGCACAAGGGCACTGTACAAAAAGCAACTAGATGAAAAGCTCTTACAAGAAAACTTTGATATTGTTGAGCACCATTACAATTACATAAAAAAAATTCTCAAAGAGCAGAAAAAGAAGCCCTGGGTAAAATATAAAAAAACCAAACGAAGGAAGCCCTATTGGTGAGATGAAAAAATCAAAGAAAAAATAAAGATTAAACGAGATAAATATCACAAACACTTAAATATAAATACTGATCAAAGTAAAAACGAATATCGAAGAGCTCAAAGAAACGTACGAGGTTGCGATAACTAAGAAGAAAAAAAAAAGTTGGGAAAGAAATTGCTCCTTAATAAACACTTACTGTGACAGAAGTGTGGCAGAAGCACCGAAAGCTGGAAAATACTTTGATCTCTTCGACAAGATAAGACTAAAGACATTATCTCACCGAGCAGTCTAGATAAATGGGACGAATACTTTACAAATCTACTGGCGGAAGAAAGGGCAGAATATATGCAAACACCTTAAACACAATTAGAGGTGCAAGTACATACAATAGCTTCCCCAAATAGAATTGACGACAAAGAAGTAGCACGAGTATGCCAAGCATTAAAGAATAGAAAATCACCAGGCCCTGGCAATATCCCTCCTGAGCTACTCAAGTACGGTACAAGCAAATATGTAAGCAGCTAGCCACCCTTTACCAAAAATGTATTAACGAAGAGAGTATACCGGAGGAGTGGAGGATATCGTTTATAATACAACAATACATAAGAAGAGAAGTAAATATGTATGTGACAATTATCGAGGAATCGCAGTCCTTAGCACCATCTCGAGAGTTTACTGGAAACTCATCAAAAAGAGAAATAGAACAGTAATTACTATTTAAAT
The DNA here is from genome assembly GCF_040954645.1 of Diabrotica undecimpunctata. Classification (NCBI taxonomy): domain Eukaryota; kingdom Metazoa; phylum Arthropoda; class Insecta; order Coleoptera; family Chrysomelidae; genus Diabrotica; species Diabrotica undecimpunctata. Next base: position 23,666 of record NW_027312238.1, on the reverse strand, counting down.
GGGAATAAGCCACAATTAAAGGTTAAATTATTGTATTGACGTTTCAATTTCGACTTCGGAAATCGTTCTCTTAGCTTCAGAATCGTTCTCTTCGGAATTCTTAGCTTTAGAACAATATTAAGAGAATGGAAGATGAATTCTGTAATATGAAAGCCGAAGAACAGGCCAGCTTTAAAGCAGGTAGATCAGCTATTGACCAGCTGTTTACTGTTACCCAGCTAATCAAAAAAAAAGTAACACGAAATCAATCAAGTACATCTCCTCTACGTGGACCTTAAAAAAGCTTATGATAGTGTGCCAAAACAAAAATTCTGGGAAGCTCTCGCCGAAAACAAATATTAGTGTAATCCTAATCAAGCCTGTTCAAGACATCTGCAAGAACAAAATATGTAAAATCAAAAAAGTTCAGGAGGTATCCAGGGTTTCCAACATGGAAAATTGCTCTTAACGATGTAATATTGTATACGTTGAATTTTGCAGACGACCAGATAGTGATGGCCCAAGACTATGAAGACCTCAAATGTATGACCCGTAAACTTCCAGACACAAATTTTAAACAAATTTGTGTCTGGAAAATTTTCATACCTTGTTCTGCACTCTAACCTTACACTTAACTGTTAAGAGGGCTTTTTTCATTAATTTCACTAAGTGTGCTGGGATATTCAATTTTGCCACGGCTTTGTATAGTGCATTTTTGTTTAACACTGTTATAGGCACATTTTAAATCCACAAACAAATGGTGAGTATCAATTCCATGCTCAAATGATTTTTCCAATTCGTGTCTTAAAAGGAATATTTGATGAATAGGTAATTTTTTCCTTGCGAAAAATCACACTGGTATTTAATATTTCAATAGTCCGTTATAAAGAATGTAGGCCACTATTTTGTAGGTTACGCCTAGGAGGGTAATTCCTCTGTAGTACATACTGTTTGGTTGTCTTTCTTGTGAATATCATCATTAGTGGCGTTACAGCTCTTTATGAGCCAAAGCTTTCTTCAGAACAATCCTCCATTCGCCCCTGTCTCTGGCAACTCTTTTTTATGCTCTAATTCCGATAGACTTCAAATCATTTTCTAGGTTGTCTTGGTACCTAAGTCTCGGTCTTCTTCTTCTTTGTTGTCCGATCGGCCCTCTTCGGTCAAAAACTTTTCTGACTATGGCATCTTCCTCTCGTCTGATTACATGACCTATCCATCTGAGGCGTGCTACCTTAATGAATTTTACAACGTCAGGTTCTCCAAATCTTCTATACAACTCAAAATTGTAACATCTGCGCCACAAACCTTGTTCTTTTATGCCTCCATATATTCGTCTTAGTATTTTTCGCTCAAAACGTTTGAGCAATTCTTGGTCATTCTGTGTTAGTGTCCAAGTTTCTGAACCATATTGTTAGCACTGGTCTTATTAGTTTTTGTATACAGTCAGTTTAATTTTTCTAGGTATTTTTTGAGGCCATCTGTCTTCTTAAGCCATAGTAACACTTATTGGCGAGCACTATTCTTATTTTTGATTTCTTCCCTGACGTTGTTATCTTTGGTTAGCAGCGACCCTAAGTATATGAAGGTGTCAACACCTTCCAGTTCTAGGTCATCAATTATTATTCGTGTAGGTGTCGGGTTGCTTGACCTAGTACAACACATATATTTGGTCTTTTGAACATTTATATTTAGTCCCATTCTGTGTGCAGATGCTCTTAACGACCGAAATGCTTCAGTCAGGGATTCTGTGGACCTACCTATGATGTCTATGTCATCTGCGTATCCGACAATTTGTACTGATTTGTTAAAGATAGTACCATTCGTAGTAATCTGCGGATCTCGAATTATTTTTTCTAATGCCAGGTTAAATAAGAGACACAATAGTCCATCACCCTGTCTTAGTCCATTTTTGCAATGGAAGGGTCTTGCGAGATCTTTTTGGATTTTTACCATGCTCTCTGCACCTGTGAGTGTAAGTTCAGTTAACCAGACAAGATCAAATGGAATGCGAAATTCTACCATAGCAAGTTGGAGTTTATTTCTATTAACGGAGTCGTGTGCGGCTTTGAAGTCAACAAATATGGGTGGGTGTCGACGCCGAACTCTAGGGTTTTTTCAAAGATCTGCCTCACTGTAAATATCTGGTCCGTTGTTGATTTATTAGGACGGAAACCGCACTGATATCCTCCGCTATTAGTTCGGCGTAGGGGAGGAGTCTTTTGTACAATACGTTGGACAACACTTTATATGCCATATTGAGTAGAGTGATGCCTCTATAATTATCACACACCAGCATGTCTCCCTTTTTTTGTATAGGACACAGTACACCTAACTTCCAGTCTGCGGGTGTTTCTTTCTGTTGCCAGATTGCAGTTCTTTCTTGTGAATAGGAACAATAATTATAACTACGTTTCCAGTCTACTGGCAGTTTTACCTGCTTCCAAATCAGTTTTTCTAGCCTACTTGTATATAACCGGTCAGATATTTACCGGTCTTTTGCGCCATATTTTAAAAGATCAGAAGGATAATACCATCTGCTCCAGGAGCTTTGTTTTATTTAAATTTTTGTACTGTTTGATGACTCCTTCCTCTGTTGGGATATTACCTTTCTCATTTTCGTCTTTTTCTCTTTTTTGTCTTCCATGTCCTTCCAGCTGGATTTCTGCTTCTTGCAACCTCTACTTACCATTTATATTTAGTATCTCCTCTGCTTATGTTTCTAGTACCTGGCCCTGATCAGCAATGATTTCTCCTATTCTGTTTCTAACTATTGAGAACCTAGGTTTGAATTCCTTTCTCAATTTTTTTCTAGAACTTTCTTGTTCTTGTTAAGCTTCTTATGTAATTTTTGCGTTTTAATTTGTAATATACTTCTCTAGTTCTTTCAGTTACTTTTCTGTATGCTAATTCTTCTTCTTTTTAGTATTTTGCTGAACTGCTAGAGGACTATTTGTCTTTTTAAATAAACTTTTAAATATACACATCATTGTGTGTAAATATTAGACTACTCTTCTTTTTATAATAAATCACTCTAATTTGTAACTATTATCATCATTGCATTTATTGCAGATGTAAATATAGCAGACTTCCAGAGTTTAATATAATTTTTTTAACCTTTGTATTGTTTCTGTCAAACCCATGATATCGCTCTCTAAGTTGCATAGACGGTCTTCTAACTCGTAAACCCTTTTATCTTTGTTCGTGCATTTTATGTATGTTATAGGGTCTGATGTTTAAGTTTGTCAAATATTTGCCTTTACCAGAATCGTTGGGACAGATTGCAATAGGTATACTCAACTAAAAAAAAAAAAAGGAAATAAAACTAAAAAAAGTTTTAATTTTGAAACAAAATAATAACCTCTTATATCTTCTGCTTCATCTACTATTAAATATATATATCAGAATTTATATCAGAATTTATGTTAAAAACTCTACACTAAAATATCACATATAATATATCAAATTTTTTTAAATCATACTTCTTATAAAGAAAAATTCCTACATATTTTTCTACTTGAACTCAATGTTTCCAAAAGCAAACAAAAATGGTTATTAGGTCTTTTCCCTCCCTGCACTTGGCGGAACCCACATAGAAGCCAGAGTAAGACAAAAGACTGGCTGGGGAAATCCATAACTCGTCGCCGAAATAAAATGAAAAATTACGTCATTTTTTCCGTTTGCCCTCAAAGAAAAGTGCCGACAAATGATAAGGAAAAGATTGAGCTGTGTGTTTAGTGAGGCCTATCAATATAAAGTGTAGTCCCCTTGGGTGAGGTGAAGCGTAAAAAGCCGCTTCCAACGGAACAGCTTAAGAAATTGTCAAGTTAAGCAAAATTAAAGTTATAACTTTTTGATAGGAAAAAGTTTTAGAAGAAAAACTAAAAAAGTACATTATTTATGAGTATATTTTGAAAGTAAATACTTTTTAAACAAAAATATACAGTAATTACTAATATTAAATAATACGTTCGGTTAAAAATGTTCATAAATATAGTATGAAAAATATTCAGTTGTTTTATCTTTTAATTTCTCTTTGAATTATTATCATCATTATCATTAGAGTTCAGATATAATATTATAAGTAAACGCAAAAAAGCGTTTAAAAATCATAACGATTTTATGAAAAAAAGTAAATTTTATTATACAAAAAAATGCATGAAAATAAGCATATAAATTTTGACAAACCATTTTTTTACGAAAATTAGGCTAAAAATTATTATATATTAATTTCTAAGCTTAGCTTAAGAACCAGTAAGTACCTATTCTAAACTTAAAATAAAATATAATAAACAAAAATATAGATAACTGAAACAAAAAATGCTTTAACTTAATTTTTAAACGACACACCTAGGATAAAAGAAAATATATCATTTTTGCTTAACAGGTTGACTGCCAGTGTTTCCTATAGGACATACGCTAGACTTCTGCAAGAACTCAGTGTTTCTTATAGGACACACCAGTAGACCATATATTGAGCCGGTGTTTATAGAATACACACTTTAAAGCATTTTACATTGGAGACGTGTAGTAGTGACCCCAAAGGATATCTCACGCGAATGGGTTGTGAATACTATGGGTGTTTTGGTAAATATTAAAAAAATATAATACTAAATGAAAAAACATATTATTTTCAAAAAATAGCTAACGATATTCATTAATGGATGTTAAACAAAACTTTTTATTGTATCCAATGCACATTGTTTGTACTTGAGTTGCAAATTTGAATTTTTCGTCAACCACAGTTCCTTTTTTGCCATACTTTTTGTAGCATTTCGAAAACCTTCCTTACCTTTGTTTGTAGTGAATATAATTTTTTGAATTAATTTGTGTTCAGGCTTATGCGGATGTGGCGGTGGTAGTACATTAGTAGCATATTTTCGTAACATAGAATGGATTACTTATTTCCAAAATTCTTTAATTTTAAGGGACTTCTGCATTCTAAAGTCATTATTGTTGTATAGAAAATGAACCATTTTCTGTACCCATTGATACGGCGTGTCAATGCTGTCCTATATGATGCCATTCTGTCAGTTTTTAATGCAGCATCTTTTGTAATAAGGACAGAAACAGTTCTCTTATCCCTGCATGTTGTAGCAAATTATTTTCGATCGAGTCTGAGTGTACAACTAACTGGGTATTTCGGTTTAACAGACGATATGCCAACAAAGGAGAGTGTAGGAATTGTCCGTGTATTAAACTCTACCTTCTTCCAGAAGATCGTCAATGTGCTCCATAACTACACTCTCCCCATCGCGAACCTCCCTATTTTTTTGATCGTTCACTATATATCGACATATTCCAGGTGTATCCTTTGTCACAGCCCAACTTAACCCACATATTACTGAAACTATTTTTTTTTTAATTTTATCTTTACTTAAATTAAATTTAAGGAAATGTGTCTTATTTAGCGACAAAAATACTAAAATAATAATTTTTGCATTAGCTGTCAAAATATGTCATGTTTTTTAAAAGGGCAGCAGTAAGAAGCAGTATATATTAGAAAGTAAAATTGTATTAATACACAAATAATTACAAAGTATGGAAATCCTTTGAAAATTTAACCTTTTTCTTGCAAAGTCCACGTTTTTCTTGATAAACAATTAAATGGTTCATACCATCGTAAGACCGTGTTGGGATTCCGTCTTGTTGGGGCGTGTTTGGTATCTTTTTTTGTAGGTTTCCAGAATTTTGCAGGCTATTTGCCTTCTAAATTCAAGCTGGTCAAGGCTTTATTCGTCTTTTCGGTCCAATTGCCACGCGTTTTAAATAGCCATGTCATTTCCATGTATTATTAGCGGAAAGTACCATTTTTTCCCTCTTATAGAGATCCGGTAAAGATTTATGTTTTGGTCACAGCGGTCTACGCCACCCATGAAAGAATTGTTTTGCTTTATCATATTTGCTTGGGAAACAAAAATGTGTCTCTTCTCCTTATCGGAAAACCGTTTGACTAGGTGATGTGGTTTTACAGAACAAAAGTTAGATCCAATTGTAACGATACTATTGTCATGCCAGCGACAAACCACAATTCTTGTGTTTTTATCTAATCTGTAATCGTAAATTCCCCTTTCTTTTTTTCATAGCTGTTGGAGCGAATAGGGGGCATTTTAGTATTCTATTGTTCCTTGTTTGCACCTGTACCGAAAAGACCTCTAGTTTGTAACCCATATACTAGATGTATGGATGAGAAGAAGTTATCAAAAAAAAAAGTAGAATCTCGTTTTTGGCCAGCGTGATTGAAGCAGAAGCACATCTGCATAATACAAAACAACCGACGAACCCAGACCCCAAGTTTTTGTATGAGGCTGGTATTTGCACTGAGTTGACTTGATACGTTGCAAACCATACAATATAACCTAGACGGAGTGTACCCATCTAAAGCTTATAACCCCAACGAATGGGTTTGTTTCGTATAAATTGTTTTGTAGCGTGCCTTTTAAAATGTAATACCATAGCTTCATCTAGGCTATTTTCTTGTTCGAAAGGAGCGTGACTAAAAAATTTTTTATTTAATGCATCATATAATAGCAAACTTGTCTGTTTTATCCAAACTATTATTATCACACACATGAAGAATTTTTATTATATGGGAAAATCTCTCTCCCGATAGAGCTCCAGCGACTTTTTATTCTGACTATCATCATGATTTTCCCAATACATATATCTTTTGGTACACCACGTAGCCACTCAGAATAAGCACTCCCACAAAACACCTAATTTTATTATCTGTAACATCGCTAGTCAAGTTTTTTTGTGCCGCGTATGTATTTATATATGTTGTTATCATATTCAATAGGTTGTCGTCAAAAAATTAGCCTAAAAAGCTGTAATGGCGTGCCATTTTGTTTAGGTCCGATTTTTCGTCTCCAGTGAACATCTTTTTGGATGCTAGTACAGATCACCTATAAGCCATTGTGCAAATCCTAGCTTTTCTAGAATAATCGAAGGTTTTGTTTCTTCTTTAAGTGGTGTGGCAAGGGGTATAGTCGGTTCGCTATATTTACGCGGGTTTCGGATTAAAAATTTTATTGTAAGTACCCAGTTTTAATTACCTGCTTTTGGGGAAATATCAACTGGTCAAATGAAATGAAAAATAATCCATAACTTTTTTTAATTAAATAATAATGGAAAATCTTTTATATAATTAACAGTATAATAAGGAGAATTACTTTATTAATGGAGTCTAATGTGGCTAATATAAACCTTATAATAATTTTATATTACACTTCACACAGAAAATATGGTCTATGTATATTTGTTCCATGGAGAGAATTTCTAATGAAAAATAAAAAAAATTAACTTGCCAACAAAAATGAAAATCAGTTATTATCATCAAAAATATCATAATCGTCATCATCATCACTGTCATCATTATTAATTGTTATTATGATTGGACTTATTTCGTTTATTTTATTTTCACGAGTCCACCAATCTTCTATTAGTTTCTCGCACTTGAATATACAGTTGCACCACACTTCTAGAGTTACAATTGAAAGTGCCTTTCGCCAAGTCTCCCGAACTGCATCGTTAGGCCCAATATGGTTGTCATAAATATTGTTTTGCTATTCCCCATATATATTCGATGGGATTATACTGGCAATGATACGGTGGCAGACGTAAAACTTGATGACCGTAACTTTCAATAATCTGATCCACAACAAAGGTTTTTGGTTTTGCGTGGATATTTGCCAAGCGTAATAATTCTGATTTTCAAATATGTTGTGTAAATGGTATATGTTCCTTTGTCAAACCATTCTTTAATTTTATTAACAGTCAAAGAATTCGTTGGACTTTTGTTTAATACTTCAGAATGGTAAGGTGCATTGTCTAAAATAATTACGCTGGGCTCACTTTAACCTGGGAAGTTTTTCATTTAACCATTTTACAAACATTTCTGTGTTCATATTATCGTGATAGTCACTTGATTTTGATTTAGATGAAAATATTAAATCAGCACCTTCTATAAAACCCGATTTCCCTCCTGCATGTTAAATTATGTGTCGCTTCCCTTCTCCATCAGTATGTTTGATAGACTTTACGTTATCATCTTGCCATATTCTCTTGGTTGCATCCCTAGAAAATATCAACGTTTCGTCTATATATATAAAAAATTTGCCCTTTCTTCTTTTAATTTAGATATTTTCTTAGAAAGTTAATTCTTTTATGCACAACCGAACTTCTTTCACAAAGGGCTTTTCTGTTATCCTCCTTTTGAAATTTGAAACCCAAATTATGTATCACTTGCCAATAGTTAGACTTGCCAATAGACTTGTTCTGCCAATTTCGTCAAATTTTCTATCTTTTAATTGCGAGAGAATTGTATTTAAGGTCACATGTTCCTTGTTGGCTGCATTCGATAAATGGTATCACGAATTTCAAATTTTTTTCCATCTGAAATATCTTTCGTTTTCAATGATAGGCGAGTTTTTCGGTGATCTTCTTTCGGCCGTTCATTATTGCGATTTTGTAATACTCCTCTTAGTTGGTTTCACTAATTCCTAGAGCATCACATACGCCTTGTTGAACAGACATTACCGATTTTAAAGGACCGCCATTTTCTTTTTCATCCGTAAAATACTTATGTACACTACAAATTAGACTATCTACATCTAACACAACGTCTACGCATTTTTAAATGTTTCCACCAAACATACAATGTCAACACTGGCAAAGAATCAATTCAACTGCAATATTGTAACAAATTTATACCTATCCTAATGTTATTTTAATGTATTTTAAAATATGACCATTAATGCTTTTTACCTAATTTTCTGGGAAGTCGTTTACTGCAACTGGTTATCAATGAGTCATTAGCATAATTTTGTTAATACGAAGCCCGCGTATATATAGCGAACCGACAATACGTCGTCGTCGTCGGAATCCGACTCTTCTGCACTCTGATCTTTATTGTCGAAAATAATCTCCACGACATTTCTCAGCTGGCTTCCTGGTAAATGGTCTCTCGTTGTGACATTCTCGTTTTCTAAATCGCAATCTGTTGTATTATCATTTGCATTGTCTGGAGGAAAAAAAATTATAACATCAGGAGGGTTGGAATCTCATCTGCCTTAAGTTGTGCAATTAACACATCTTTTGAAGAACATCCACTCATTGCTTAGTTATTTCGTTATTTGTAATTCGAAAGATCTGCATTTTAGTAACTGCGAAAATATTACGCAGTCTGGGTAGTCTAATTTTGTACGTAAGAGAAGCTATACGTGGTGCACCTTGATGCTGCTCGAGATTTGTTTGTATCTTCATTTCCACTGTAACTAGTTATACTGTATGCTTGCTGGGATATTTTAGTTCTGAACCTTGACATTTCATTGAGGGTTTTTTGGCGACTAAAACACCACGCCTGCTAAAACGGGTTGTTGAGTTTCGATTCAGCTGCCCACTCTGAGTCAGATGCTGATTGCAGCCGACCACTCTGAATCGGACGCAGATGTTTAAAATACTGGTTGGTCAACCTTGTAAAAGAACATTTCTTTTATCTTAATTTTTCCAATGCCTAAACGGAGTCCCTAATATATTACACACTAAGTTATTAATTTAGCCACCATTTAATATAGTCTTCTGCAAGACATCATGCAGGGTAGAGTCGATGGCAAAAAGGGAATAGGTAGAAAGAGGAAATCATGGCTGCGAAATATTCGAGACTGGACAAACATGACTGTAGACGAATTATTTCACGTTGAAAAAGACAGAGAAACTTCTAGAAATGTGGTCGCTAACCTCCGTTAATGGAGACGGCATAGGAAGAAGAAGAAGTCATTAATTGGATTACACGTCTGTCTAAAATTATTTTTTGTCCAAACGAAATCCACGAGAACACTTTATATCCGAAACCCGAAACAAACCACAGAGAAATGTATTAATAAGTGCACTAAACAAATAAAATTAATACTGTGACTAACTAAACTAATAAATACTATACTATACACTATACTATATAAAAAAAGATCTATATGATAGACTAAATTTTAAAATATTGTCGCTGAGACTTAAAATTTCCGAAAAATAGAAATACCAAATACACATCCAACAGTGGTGTGAAGACGGATAATATATTTTTAGACGGAACTGCACTCACCAGTTTTCTCAGCTATCACTAAAGATAGGCTGACGTCACGTTATCATGGCAACCGTAAACGCTTATGAAGATAGATTTCGCATTTCAAAAATGATATTCACCTATTCCTGAATCCTACACGGCTAGTGACACAGGTCAGGACTTGACCGTCAAGTACGTACCGCTAATAAAGCTAGTTGTCTTTTCGAATTTTTAGATTAATTCTTCTTCTTCAAGTGCCATCTTCGTTCCGAAGGTTGGCGATCATCAGGGCTATACGTATTTTCGAAACTGCTGACCGAAACAATTCGTTGCTGCTACAGCTATACCATTCCCGTAGATTCTTTAGCCAGGAGTTTCGTCTTCTTCCTATGGACCTTTTTCCTGCTATTTTTCCTTGCATAATTATTCGAAGCAGTTCATATCTTTCGCCTCTTGTAATGTGTCCCAAGTATTGCAGTTTTCGTTTTTTGATCGTAAATATGACTTCCTTTTCTTTATTCATTCTTCTCAAGACCTCGACATTTGTGACTCTCTCGGTCCATGATATTCTCAGGATTCTGCGATACATCCACAGTTCAAATGCCTCTAATTTTTTGGTATCAATCTTTTTCAATGTCCATGACTCCATTCCGTAGAACAGCACAGAAAGTACGTAACATCTCATCAGGCGAAGTTTCATTTCAAGGCTCAAATCTCTTCCGCAGAACACTCTCTTCATTTTAGTGAATATGGATCTGGCTTTTCTATTCTTATTTTGATTTCTGCTGAGCTATCGTTGTCTTCATTTATAAAAGTGCCTAAATATTTGTATTTGCTAACTCGATCGATAATTTCATTGTGTAAATATAAATTTTGGACATTTTGTGTTGATTTCGATATTACCATAAATTTAGTTTTCTTTATGTTCAAAGATAGTCCATATTCTTCGCTGCAGTCTGCTATCTTATTCACCAATGTCTGTAGCTCTTCAAGTGTTTCTGCGATCAGAACGGTGTCGTCGGCAAATCTCAGATTGTTTAATCTAACACCATTTATTTTAATACCTACGGATTGCTCAGAAAGTGTTCTATTCATTACGTCTTCGGAATAGAGATTAAACAGGGTTGGTGACAGTATACACCCTTGTCTCACACCTCGCTTTATTTCAATTTCTTCAGTGGTATTATTCTTTACTCTCACTACTGCTTTCTGATTGTAGTACATATTTGCTATTAGTCGGATGTCTCGTTTATCTAAATTCTTTTCTGTCAGGAGTCTGATTAGGTGATCATGCCGCACTTTATCAAGGCCTTGTTGTAATCTATGAAACACATGATACATCTTGATTTATGTCAAGACATCTTTGAGACATAACGTTCAGTGCAAACAACGCCTCTCTTGTTCCAAGTCCATTTCGGAATCCAAACTGGGTATTATTGATGTCCATTTCCAGTTTTCTGTGTACTCTAGAGTGTATAATTTTCAGAAATATTTTCAGTACATGGCTCATCAGACTGATTGTACGGTAATCACTACATTGTTTGGCATTTATCTTTTTTGGTATAGTAACAAAGGTGGATAAAAGCCATTCTTGTGGTATTTTTCCTGATGTATAAATGCTATTGAAAAGTTCAACTAAAATGTGAATCGAGTCTTTTTCTATTAGTTTAAGGATTTCCGTTGGTATTTCATCTGGACCTGGGGCTTTACCATTTTTCATTCTTTTTAGTGCGTACATTACTTCTTCTTCCGTTATTTCTGGACCTTCGTCTCCTTGTATGTTACTTAGCTCAGATTGTTGTCTATCATCTGCAAAGAGTTCTTCAATATAGTTTTCCATGTCTTCAACTGTTCTTCTAGTTCTGTTATTATGATTCCGTTGACATTATACAGGGTATTTGGCTGCTTACGTTTTTGTGTACCTGCAAGTTCTTTCACTTTATTATGTACATTAAAAATATCATGTTTTGCCTGCAATTGCTCTATTTCTTCACATTTTCTTTTATAAAAATCTTCTTTTGCTATTCTGATTTCTATTTTGATTTCTTTCTGTATTTGTTTATACCTTTGTTCGTTTTTTCCTTTCATTATTCTCCGATTGTCCATGAGAAGAAGGATCTTATCAGTCATCCACCTTTGCTTTATTTTTGGTTTTTCTTTAGTCAGAATTTTCTTCACAGGATCTGTTATCGCCATTTTACGTTTTGCCATTTTTTATCTATGTTGTTCGTTGGTTGAGATGTTTCTTTTTCATGAAGTATTTTGAAATTATTATTAATACATTTTTGCAGTTTCTCTTTTACCTCCAGGTTACATAAATGACTGACATCTATCTGATTTGCTCTTCTTTTCTGCTCCAATATTTTTAGTTTAATACTCATTTGCGCTATTAGAGGGTTATGGTCTGAAAAGACATCTGCGCCTGGGTAAGCTTTAACGGATTTTAAGGAGTTTCTGTATCGTTCGTTTATCAGTAAAAAATCAATCTGGTTTCGAATTATTCTTTCGCCATTGTCCTGGGGTGATTTCCACGTATAAAGTCTTCTCTTTGGTAAGTTGAAGAATGTATTAGATACAATCATGTTATTCTCCTGGCAGAATTGAAGTAGTCTGTCACCTCGTTCATTTCTTTAACCGAGTCCGTATTCTCCTACATGTTTTCCACTTTTTTCCTTTACCATTTTTTGAGTTAAAATCACCTAGAATTACGGTGATGTCATCACCGTAATTAGATTAATTAAAAGAGAATAAATAATTGATTTTAGAATTTAGATATAATAATGTTGCTTTCAGTTTTATTTATTTGTCTCAATTAAATTTTTTGGTGAACCTTCACCTAGTTCACCTGACCGGCGCCGCTGTATAGAGGCTTTGGTAAAGTTTACACCTGCAACTCACATTGTAGTCATAAGCATTGAGAAAACAACTTGTTATTATAGTTACGTACCTACAGTCACTTCCTGTTGTCTGGGCTAAAACGTCCTTATCCCTGTTATGCGTTTTGTAAGTATTTTCCTTTGATAACGTTCTTTTAAGTTTTCATAGTTGATTTGTAGTTGAAATTTTAAAAAATGCCATCGTCCATAGTATTAATGGTAATGTGTTAAAAAGTTTGTACCATGCTGAACTATTTTTAATATAACAAAACAAACATCACCTGTTACTAACAAAGAACGCACACAACTGATAAACTTACGAACAAGATCAGTCACGCTTAGCGATGACCGTTGACTAAGATGGGACATGTGTTGCTTTTACAACAAACTGCATGGACATCTGTTAACTTTCTAAAACTATCCGAATGTTGTATTATGTAGTTTACTCCTGACATCTGAAATTTTTACCCAATCGAATGTGTGAGATGATGAAAGAAACTGCTATTCTATGCGAACAACATATAATTTAAAATTTTCAAAAAATGGACATGTATTTTTCAAACAAACGCTTCAATTGATCATCGCTAGTGTTTTCAATTTGTTTGTAGTTTTCGTGTTAAAGCAATTAACATAATTTTTTCGCAGAGTACTTTCATTCGGCACATATCTTTGACAGTACTTATCCAAAAATACTTTAAAACGTTTATTTTTGCAATTTATTATTGAGTACGTTAATACGCGATAAGAGGTTCTTCTTGATGAAAGAATATTCAGATCGATTTTTAGTGGTTTGCTTCTGTTGAGTCAATTGGTAGTTCTTTTTTGTTTTCTTTGGATTATATATTATATATTTTGTTCAATCTGGGGCTATATAAATACTTGTTAACCATTGGATATGCTTTCTATAAGTCTTAAACGTAGACTGTATAAGTAATTTGGTTTATTGTAGAGAACGAAGAGCTGTTATATTTCAACATAAGAAGCATATGTCTTTGCAACCTCAACATCGATGAAAGGTTCATGCGTAAATACCACATACAATAACCAAAAAAAACTAAATGTATACACTGTATACTGCAACAAGATGGTGCTCCACCTCACTACGCACATGTGGTAAGGCAATAGCTAGATAATATGTTTTTCAGAAGATTGATTGGAACGCGTAGTTTTATCGAATAGTCCCCGCGATCACCCGACATGAATCTTTTAGACTATTTTCTGTTAGGTCGTTCAATAAACATCTTTTATAAAACAAAACCTAGCAATATTCAGCAATTAAAAGATAGGATTTCTACAGAGATAGGAAGAATTGAACCGTCAGGAATGTTGCAAAATATATGCCAAAACTTTAGTAATTGCATGGCTTGTTGTATTGAAGTAAATGGACAACACTTTAAGAATTGGTTAGATCTTCCTTTACTGGTTTTCCACTTCTCAAATATTACTTAATATTTTCCTAATTTTCATCATCAGTTGGCGCTACAGCCCTTCGTGAGCCTTGGCTTGCTTCAAAACATTCTTCCATCCTTCCCTATCGAGTGTCTGTCTTCTCCAGCCCCTCACTTCAATCTCCTTCAGATCTTCCTGTACATCGTCCAAATATCTGAGTTTAGGTCGCCCCCTTCTTCTTCTTCCGACTGGCCTGTTTAGCATAGTTATTTTAGTGGGATCACTCTCATCCATCCGCATAACGTGGCCCACCCACCTTAGGCGGTTTATTTTGATGGTCTTCACAATATCTGCATCACCAAAAAGTCTATAGAGTTAAAAGTTATATCGCCTTCTCCACAGACCCTGTTCGTTTACTCCGCCATATATGGTCCTCAATACTTTTCTTTCAAAGACTCGCAGTATCTCTTTATCTCGGGTCGTCATTGCCCGATGTTTCCGATCCGTATGTGAGCACTGGGCGTATTATTGTTTTATAAAGTTTGCACTTTGTTGCTATTGACATACTTCTCGCACTTAGTTGAGAGCCCAGGCCAAAATAACAGCGGTTAGCCACGCATATTCTTTTGACGTGACAACGTCTTAAATTAGGTTGTGGCTCGGAGTCATTCATGAAAAAGTGTAACGCCCGCTCACGTCTGTTACAGTAAGTCACCGAACGAGAGAAAGGCCCGCCGGACCGGCGAATGCCTTGCGTCTCTCTCCCACTCAAACATGATCGGTCCGCTGCGCGCGCAGCACTAGAGAATTAGGCGCGTTGAATCGGTGCGTGCTTCCGTGCTTGTGTCTCTGTCTTTCTCGAGCGTTCTTGGCGTTCAAGACACATTACAGCAGAAACACTTCCTTTCATTTCATATTTCTCCTATCATCGTCCTATCCTCAACAAAATCACTCAAATAGACATTAGTTAAGTTTAAGTTTACATGTACAATGTTTTAGTAAACAAAATATATTTCTATAGTTAAAATTTGTGCAATTCTTATTTTCATTCAATTCCTTGTTCCTATTGTGCAATTTAATAATATTCATATCAATAAATATTCTACCGAGAAAAAGACGTTGTCACGTAAAATCTTCGCCCGTAAAACCGACTTTACAGGCAACCGATTTTTTTTTATCTCGTTGGATGTCTTATTTTTGTAGTCTACCAGTGATCCTAACTAGCAGAATTCTTCTACCATTTCTATCGTTTCGTGTTGCACCTCTAAGTTATTTTGTTGAATTCTTGACATGGCCGGCATATATTTAGTCTTCTGGATGTTAATCAGAAGTCCGATGTTTTCTGCGGCATTTTTGATACGTTTGAAAGCCTCAACTGCTTCATTTCGGGTTCTTCCAATTATGACGATATCATCAGCGTATGCCATTATTTGTATACTACGGGTACATATCGTACCTTTTAAGTTTATTTCCGAATCTCTCATAACTTTTTCTAACGCTTGGTTGAACAGCGTGCATGATAGCGCATCTCCATGGCGCAGTTCCTAATTTTACTACTACTCAAATATTGATGTACCTCTAACATGGATTTCTTTTCATCTGATGTAGGTTTTCTGCGCTATGATTTTGATAAATCTTTTACTGCGTTAATTTCGATAAACTTTTTACTAATGTATTGATAAGAGAGCTTGTTATGATATTATTAGTATATGATAAATTATTAAAGATTGTTTAAATTAAACGAGATTATTCATCTTAATGTAATATTTTAACTTCAGCGAAAATAATGTAAATGTAGCAATAACTCTCAAATTATGGCATTTAGGTATTGGAAAATAGATATCGGGAAAAATAATTAGTATTTTTTAAAAACTTTAAAAGAAATAAATATACAAGGTGGTCCATTTGAAAAAAAAAGAAAAGAATAAAGTTCATTAGATTTCCAGAAAAATGGAAGATATGACAACAATGTATCTACCATCATAATATCGGCCGCATCACAAGACCTTTATAAACCAAAATCTATAAAAGTTCTGCAATCCGTTTCCGAGATACTTACGGCATTCCAAACATAAAACTCACTCTGTACATTATATGATGTAACAAACCAATGAAATAATTAGTCTTACATCAATTATATGATTTCATTAGTAGTTTACATGATTCGTTTGTACTACTCTGAGATAGCGCGTTTAATTCGTTTAACATCTCTTAGCCGTATCTAGAAGTTTCACCATTTTTACAATTGTTGTTAGGACTATATAACCAAAATAAAACTCTAAATATACTACGCGAAATAGCACGAGACCCATTAAGCTGCAGTTTCTTTTCACTGTAGCAACACAAAAGCAAGATGGTTAAGACAATGGATAAAATAAAATTTTATATCACATTTTATATTACTTGCACATAACATTCACATAAAAGAAAGATATTTCTTGACAAAGATTGTGGGTTTATTATCTTTTCAGTATACTGTAGTTTTGCTTCGCTGTTTTAAAGTTGGGAAATGGTAATATTGCTGAACGTGTAAATAATTTCAGCGTTTATGTCCTACGGGATATAACACATTTTAATATTACTATGAAGCTAATTTTCTAGTATGACAACAATTTCCTATTTTAGAAATAAAAATAAATAGGAAACTGAATTTAACAAAAGAATTATGCTAATTTAGTTAAATAGCAGTGTATTAAAAAGTATAAAAGTGAGTTTAGATCAGTGAAAATAGACCTGTATTAACCTATGGTTGTGAGGCTTGGATAATGAAAAACCAAGATGAAACGCAACTTAAGCCATCCGAGAAAAAGATGCTGGGAAAAGTATACGGCCCGTGCAAGAGAAAGACGGCACGGCATACGGAGAATCAGGAGAAACGACGGGAATAATGAATTTAAAACGTTTATCGCCAAATAGGCTAGTATAAATTCTTCTCCTGGGCCAATTTCTACTTTTATTTTAATTAGTCGTAGAACATCATAATTTTCAGGGCCGTATATTTCAATGATGTTCAGGGTTTCCTTCTCCATTCTTATCTTTGCTGTTACAATGTCCTTTCTGATATGTATTGACTCTTTGATGAGATTTTGGTACCTTTGGTGCATCAGTAAGGTTACACCTTCTTTTGCCCTGTTCTCTTTTGCTAGATCAAGCATCCTAATACCTCTCTTCAAAAAAGGAAACCAATCGGACCCGTAAAATTACAGAGGAATTAATTTATTAAACACAACACTAAAATTAACAACCAAACTGATGAAAAATAAACTAAATTAAATTATAACACAACAAGGTTTCGCTATATTATACGCTATACTAGACGCTATATTTATAATGAGGCAAGTGCAAGAGAAATATGTTAGGATAATTATGTTTTCATATTTAATCTGTAAACATGTTATTATTCTAACAAGAACGTTCTCGTAGATTCTCTAAAACCTGTCTGGCGCCCCCTTTTCTTCGAGAAAGGTCAACACCGCTGCGAGTCACGATGCGACCGGTCTTCCTCCATGGTCTGTCTGCTTCGAGGGGATTCCAGAACTAACGGCTGTTTGGTATAAAGACGGGAAATTTCATTGTGTAAGACAGTCTAAAATAAATTGTTGTATCGAATAAGTTGAAGCATGTTCATAATTTCTTTAAATTATTCCCTTTAATAAATTATTTTCACGCCGCCCATGCCTGCATACCTTCCTCAAATAATCGACACTACCGAGCGTTTCGTTACGCCTTTTTTAACAAAGAAATAACTTCGCCAAATGTTTCTTCTTCTTTTTATCTTGTTTTGGTACATAAAAATCTTTCCTAATAACAAAGGAAAAAGGACCTATTGTGAAATCTCCGAGCTACCTTCTCAGAAAAACAGAAGAGTTGTCTTTCGTAGAAAGTTACTTTCTATTGGTAAAAGTTATGAAAATGAACCCCAGTAGCCCGGATATTTAATGTCAATTTCGGCGTGGCATCCTTCAGCCAATATCCCCTCCCTATTTTTCAACCTTCGCTTGTCTAAGCCCTTCTAAGTTCACAATCCGATGTTCATTTCCAAGTTGGTTCCTGTGGCAAGCGGTCTTATCTTCGACAATCGGGCGGTAAGTGGATTTTCAATTCACCCTTATTTATCTTTACACAGTGTGTCTTATATTGATTATTTTCTCTTTTGTCAAACAGACGTCTTCCAATTGAAGTCACTTCTGTTTGCCGTTCCTATTTTACACCAATTCAGATTGTACACCAATTCAGATTGTATACCGATTCCTATTATACACCGTGCATACGTG
The DNA here is from genome assembly GCF_040954645.1 of Diabrotica undecimpunctata. Taxonomy (NCBI): domain Eukaryota; kingdom Metazoa; phylum Arthropoda; class Insecta; order Coleoptera; family Chrysomelidae; genus Diabrotica; species Diabrotica undecimpunctata. Next base: position 5,094 of record NW_027312238.1, on the reverse strand, counting down.
TACAATTTTCAAGCATTCACCGCAAAGTTAGTTTCACCTGATCATCAGTCATCTTTATGTTATCTCAACCACCTGTAGTACCCCGGTAGCTGCCTCTTTTCGTCGGCCTAACAGACAATCTAAGGGATTACGTTAGGAAGACTGCAATTTATTGTGGTCGTGTCGTCCCAACTACCTGTTGTTTGGACCGAAATCAAGTGCCTTATTGAGGGCGTCATACCATTATTTGAATACACCTGTTCTGTGAGTATAAGTTTTATGACTAAACCGTGATAACGAAATCTATAGAAGTTGATTTATGACTCCAGTTCAGTGTACCTTCTTATTTATGGAGGTTTGGTTTGACTGAGTAAATATAGTAAAAATACAGGATAATATATACGTATAAAATAACGTACCAGTTATTTTATATATGTAGATATAATTATAATGTTCCTTGCCTTTTTTTTCCTAATTCTTGAGGATACTAATTTATTTATAACTATTTTTTTTGAGATATTTTTTGTTGTAATTAATAGTCAGTTACGCAATAATCATGCCATTTAACTGTTTAATAAAATTTAATATGGTACATTTACTTTAACAAATATACCTAAATATAGTTTTGTTAAAGAACTATTTGCTTTTTATTTCTTTTATATTTTTTTTATACAATTTGAATTTATATTTTGTGTTTCTCTTCCAGGCATTTTTTATTGAATTATATTATTATAATTTTTTGTTTGATCGTATATTTTAAGTATATGTGTCGAAATATTAGGAGTGTACCGCATAATTCCGATACTTTTTTCTCTCACGGTTTACTTTATTCTCGGGTGAGTCTCTAGCTGTACCTTACCTTTCTCGTCGTCCTTTTTTATGTGCCTTAAGGTTTCCCTGTTCCTCTAAAATAGGGTGGTGCCCAAATAACATTTCTTCTCTTACCTCTTATCTTCTCTTCTAACTTCTTGTCTTTGTGTCGTAAGTACTTCTTTAATTGATCCGTGATATTTGAGCTGTACAAGAACCCCGACCAAGATACCTCTACCAGACTGGAGCCACTCTGAGATAGCGCGTTGTGTAACCTCCACTCAATCATCGAGAGGGTACAAAGTTAAATAATAAATTAATATCAATTATTGTGTTTTATAGTGAATTAGAATAAGTGTAAAAGACTGTAATAAATTAGAATAACTGGAAATAAAGATTAAATAAACTAAGTGTTAGAACATTTTTATGATAAATAAAGTTAATAAATTAGACTAATAAACTCAGTTCAAATCATTAGAATACAACAAATCGGCATATCTATGTTTCGTGAACCTTAAGAAGGCATTTGACCGGGTCAAATTAGAGGACCCTATCCACTTATTGTACCCAAGAGAGATACCTCTAGAAATAATCAAAACGATCGAAAATATTTACCAAAATAACACAATAAAAGTAAAATTAGAAGAAAGGTTCGTTATATAAAATAAACATTAACTAATGTAATAAAATAAATATAATAAAATAAAATAAAATAATAAATAAAACTAACGCTCCATTATATAACTTGGCGTATTTAGCCACTATTTGGCCAGCATGCCAAGTAAAATTGTGTTTTTATTTTGACATCAACACCCATCATTAATAAGACGAACAGCGCCTGATTTTTTGACAATCAAAGCTCAAAATCAACAAATATCTTTGACTTCCTTTAGAAAGTCATAAAATGCTGTATATTTTAAGTTGTATACTCGTTTAATTGTTATGAGAATAGCTTTTTGCTTACGTCCTTCGATACTTTTTTGGTCTGTAAAAACCTACCTACCTACCTACCTACGTACCGGGCTACCTCCATTGTTATATATTCTGGGTTAAAAATATATATAAAGTAGTGCTCTTTTACGTCAACAGTTTTGTCTTGAAGAGCTGTAGTATTTTATTTAACAGTAGTAAAGTACTTTTGGGCTAAGCGATTCACCATAACCCTGCATCTATTAAGGGGTTTCCAAAAATGTAGTATAGCAAACTGAGACATTTTTCTTTTCATCATTTCGTACAAAATAGTTCGCTCTAGTTTGTACTGTATTCCTATTATTTTTAGGACGGCTTCTTTGGATTTGCTGCATAGTCAAATGATTTAAGATAAAATTATCTTGCGATATTTTTTCCTGTATTGCATTAGGTCAGGCCGTGGAGTTGGGGTGCCTACATTGTAAAAAATGACATGCACCCTTCTCTCCATGCTATGGCATGCTAGACGAGCCATACAGTCTGTAGTCAATACCCCGTGGTATGAGCGGGAACACAAAATGTATTAATACTCATACGCTTATGAAACGCACCTGGCGCATCATAAGGGCCTTCACATTTCACTCTTTTTTCAACTTGTCTTGAGTGAAATGTCTTTAATCTTTCCTATCGACCTCTCTTGGCTAACTCTTGTTCTTCCGACCCCAAATGGCTATTAGGTTACGAGGGCAGACGGGTCATTATACTTCTTTCTACTACATTCTCATTCACCGAATGATTGCCGGTATAAGCAATCCCCCACCAACTGACCAACGGCTTCGGGCGGATGAGTTAGTAAGTGGTAGGGCACTTTTTTGTCCTGGGGTTGAGAAATTGACCTCAAAGGCGGATGAACCTATATATGGTCAACGGCATAAGGATGTAGAAGGCAACGGGAAACCACTACATTAAAGATCGTCAGATTTCCCTAGACTAATGACCATGCAAAGCACAACCACACAATTGACCCCCAGTCTGTGGCAGACCTTAGATGGACAGGGGGTGCTAAGAATCCCCACGAAGAAGGCTAGGACCCACCCGAAAGTGGAAAGATTTAAAAATAAACAAATCATACAAATTTGAACCTGGAATGTCAACAGTATGTTTGAAGCCGGCAAAATCCACAACACCATCCAAGAAATGAATAGACTTGACATTAGTATCCTTGGCATCAGTAAGATGAGGTGACCTATACTATAATATACTACTCAGGTAACAATCAAAGACAGCATTGGAATGGAGTTGGTATCATCGTAAGCGAAAGTATAGAAAATGCATTAAAAACGTGGTCTACCACTCGGATTGTATGCTACTTCTACAATTACATGTAAGTCCAATCGATATCAATATCATACAAGTATATGCTTCAACAACTGATAAACCCGACACTGAAATTAGAGAGTTCTACGGAGACCTACAAGAACTAATGCAGCTTACAAAAAGCATGAAATATCGATAATAATAGGAGACCTCAATGCAAAAGTGGGAAAAAGTAGATCTGAGAATATCATTGGAGAACATGGACTAGGTCAGCGAAATGAAAGAGGCGATAGGCTGTTTCAATTTTTCCAAGAACAGAATATTACTATTATGAATACATGGTTCAAATTACCTGCGCGCAGACTATATGGAAATCGCCACAAGACAATGATAAAAATTGCGTCAGAAACCAAATAGATTTATATCATGATCAACCAGAGATACCAAAATAGCATACAAAGCGCAAAAACTTACCCCGGTGCAGATGTCCCTTCCGACCACACCTTGCTCGTCGCTAAATTCAAAACACGTTGAAAAGCATAAAAAGAAAGAAGAGAGAACAGAAATCAGACATATATATATATATATATATATATATATATATATATATATATATATATATATATATATATATTGATATGATTGGTGTTTATAGAAATTAATTTATAAGTTACACATTAGATAATATTAGATATTAAATTTGGTTATTTTAATAAGTTATATACTAGCGAATTTTATAAAAATATATTTATGTGAGGGCATTTTTAAGAAATTAGCATATAAACATTGTAAAAAGTTGTATTTTAGTAATTATAATGTGGTAGATATATTTAAGTGAGCCATGTGACTAGGCAACCAACTATACATGTGAGTGACAGACAGATATACATACTCTCCAAGTGACATTTTAAATAATTAGGAATATAAAGTAGGGTTATAATAATAATGTTAGTTTAAAATGTTTAATTTATATATATTTTCTGATTTAAGTGTTTATTCTGATCTGAAAAGCCTAAATGTCAACAAAATTATCAATAGAAAATTAACGAATTCTCCAGAATGCAGAATTTGATCTTTGTTTACGGTCGAACATTCGGGAATAATGGTTATGTCTGTGGATCGAACATATACTGTTTCCAGAAAATTCAGACATGTGTTTAATGGAATAAATCGAACATGATTTCTTACCAGATGGTTCTGGAAGATTGAAAAGATATAAATACCCGTGATTTGGATTCAAGATGGCAGTTTAGTAAGAAAGTCCATTCAGTTAGTTAATCAGTTATGAATTACAGTTACTATGATGACCAGTTTTAGTATGAAAATTAGTTAGAGGCAGTCAATCAGTTACAATTGTTCAATATAGTGAGTTAAATCAAGATTAAGAAACAGTATAAGAAAATATTATTGAAGATTAAAAATTATGTTATGTATAAATGATGATAATGGAAGAAGTATTAATTGAATATTAAAATTAAATAATATTTTGGTGATTGGATATTGATATATGGAAAAGAAGAATAAAATAAATGCTGTTTGCTGGTTTGCTTGGTGGTTTATAAATGCTGTGAAGAAAAATATCTTAAATTGGTGGAAGCTGATAATTGGAAAAAGTAATTTCACAAAAACAAGGATAACCGAAGCTGAGAAGAAGACATTTGAGTGGTGATTATAATCTATTTAGTGGAAAACAGTTGATTTAGGCATTCAGTGACAGAAAGGTACAAAATTTTGTTAATATAATTTAGTTAGTGTCATAACAATTTCAATTTTGTAGATAGTTTGTTTAAATTTTACATTGTCTATAGAATTTAATTAGTTTCATAAGAATTTCAATTTAAAGATAGTTTATTTTAAATTTACATTGGCTAGGTTAGATATATATGTGTTTCATAATAGATATAATAAAGATAATTTAAAAAAAGTACTTACAAACTAATTCTTTGAGAACCGCGATAAAAACCCTATATTATTAAAAAACACTCATTGCTCATCATTAACAAACAATACATCATAACAATTTTGGCGCCCACCGCGGGGCTCTCTATTTAAAAGAATTAGTTACTCTGAGATAGCGCG
>NW_027312237.1:0-34477 GCF_040954645.1 Diabrotica undecimpunctata | reverse complement strand
ACGCGCTATCTCAGAGTGTAATTCCCCAAACCCGAACAAAAATAAAATTAAATGTTTGTTTTTTTACAGTATGTCTGAAACACGGAAAGTAAAATTTACATTATCTCAATTATTTTTGTGGTTGCAAGGTCAGCAGAGATCTTTATTTGAGGGTGGGGCAGTTTTTGGAGCAGCTGAGTTAATTTCACTCCTTTATGATATTAATAAATATAAAATAATTTATATTGCCACGATACACCTAATGATAGGCCTATAATTTGCTGTACTGCCAGTTGCTTGATATTAGGGGTGTGGGATTTTCAGAGTTTCAAGAGTTTTTAAAAACCAATAATAAAAACCACTGGATTGTCTTGACAAAAACTAATGACGATAGAATAAAATTAAGAATAACAATGTCATGAATGTGTTTATAATAATTAAGTGTTGTGAATGTAAAGTAATTTTTGAATTTTAAATATAGAAATAGGTTTTATATTGAACAAAGATGACAGACTGTGATAAATTTTATCAACATTATATAACATCATTGATGATACAACCTCATTAAGTTTGTAAGTAGTGAATTTTTTAATTAATTATACCAACGTTAACAAACTATCCATCACATTTGTAGCTCCCTGATGAAGGACATAACCAATGTCTGAAAGCTTGGAATAAAAATTTACAAGAGTACACGTTTAATTTTTTATTGCTGCAAACCCAATATTTAACGTTTATACAATATATATAGCGGATTTATTACGGCTGTCGACGCTTCTCCGCCTCCAATTTCCATCTTTTTCTGTCATATGCAGTTGCCTCTTCTAAGTCTCTTGTCGCCATTGCTTCATCAATATCGTTGCGCCAACTTCTCCGTGGTCGTCCTCTCGTTCGTCTTTCAGGAGGGATCCATTCCAGTACTCTTCTAGCCTATCTGTACTCTGGCATTTTTCTAACATGTCCGAAGCAGATCAATTGTTTTCTTTCTATGTCATCATTGATATTTCGCTCCATTTTCATTTCGTTTCTTATTTGTTCGTTTCTAACTCTCTCCAGTTTCGATCTACCGCAGCTTCGTCTCAGATAATCCATTTCTGTCGTCATAAGTTTGTTTCTATTGGTTTTGGTGACGTCACATACTTCCGAACCGTAAAGTGTAATACTTTGGACTATACTACCGTAAATGTGTTTTTTGGTTTCTCGTCGAATTGTTTTTTGCCAGAGAAGAGAGTTTAAGGCACGGGTCCCTGCTCTGTCCTTGTTTATTTTTTCCCTGATTTCATCTGCGCTATTTCCCTTCTTGTTGAAAATGACCCCCAAATATTTGCAGGATTGCACGCCTTTGATTTTGTCGTCTTCTAAGACATGTCACATATTTCATCTGTTCCCACTGAGAGATATTCACATTTTGTCAAAATATTCATGTTTAGACCTGCCAGCTCATATTCTTCTTGCAGTTTTCTTACCATATAGCTAAGATCGTAGTTGTCTTCTGCAATTACTACGTGGTCATCCGCGAAGAAAAGAGTATATAGCGTGTTTTCTTCCACCGTTATTCCCATGTTTCTACATTTTTTTACCCATTTCACTAAGGATCTGTCAAAATAGATTTTAAATAAGGTGGGTGACCGACAGCAGCCTTGTCTTAGTCCCTTTCTTGTTTGAAAAGGAGAGGTGATTTCTTGTCCCATTTTAATTCTTGCAAAGTTTTTTTCGTAGTATTTTTGAGTGGCGTTAATATATCCACCGTAAAAATCTTCAAATAAATTTATCTTAAACGTATTTTTCAAGTCAATAAAATCTACTATAATGTTACTAATATTAATACCTAGTATATTGATTAATAGAATTACTCCTTTTTCAAACCAACAATGATCTTTTTTACCTAATATCTTTTCTTTTAACATATCGCCTGACTGGCGCAATTTTTGCTCTTTTTTAATTTTCCTCCTTTTTATTTATTTACGTTTAATATTGGTGACAAATACAGTTAGACATTTTCCTGAGTAAACACTGCCAATCGAGACACGGTTGAACAATTTATTTGCCAATGATAAATAACAGATTCTATAGAAAAAGTCATCAAGGTATTAATTATCGCCCGGTTTTTTTGTCGAAACAATAAAAAATCGCCAATAGGCCTGATGGTATCCGAAGAGCAAAGTGAGTTGGCGTTCTGCTCGGTGATTAATTAATGACAGTTTAAACAGAAAACGAGAAAATTGGTCGATTGTCACAGATTGTTTGCCGAACTCTCTTCATGCCTCGTCTGCTGTTCCTGACGCTTGCGATCGAAACGTATCCAACTGGGCTTTTAAAGGATATTTTTTTTATTTTATGTTATTTATCAAAAGAGATCTCTTTTTTGTACGGGTTTTTAAACGTTATATCACGTTATTATTTATTTTTTTTTACATCTGCTACGATAATGATGAAGAGCTATCAAAAATGTCTATTAGTTAATGATATTAAAAATGCAAAACAAAAATGTAAAACGTGATCGTAACAAGCTCGGATATAGACGCTGATGAACAGGAGATGCTGAAATCAGCCATGAGAAAAATGATAGAGGAAACTTTATAGATACAGGTAGGGATGAAATCAGCTCTTAAGATAGGAGAGATAACGTGTCTGCTGTAGCTAGAAAACCAAAAAGAAAAAGAGAAGCTAATGGGAAATAAAAAAAAATTGAAAAACTATAAAGACGAAAAACTTTACGTGACTTGACAATCACTAAGAAAATAATGCAAGAGGAAATAAAGAAAAAACCAAAAAAGGCTTGAGAAAAAAAAAGTAAAAGAGTAAAAAGGGGGTTTCAAAAGATTAAAAGAGATAGCATAGTATGAAGATGGAAACGAACAAAAGAGGAGCTAGACCAACCAGCAAAATAAAACCGATCAGCAGGAATGGATCAAAGGATAATGAAACTATGGCAATTAACGAGGACATGGAACAATTATCAATAGAAAAAAACAAGGAAAATAAGGAAAAATAAATGTCATCCAGATACAATCTGAATAGGTTCCTGCAACATTAAAATTACTTATGAATTAGGCACTCTAAAACATTAGTGTTAGTAATGAATCAATAAAAAATGGATATCCTGGTAAGGCAAGAAAGGAGACAAAAGAGAACTGGTGTAAATCAGGATTTCCTGGCGAATTGCGTTCTTTAACTCGATCAATTTACGAGGCTGACTAGAACATACACGACTCTTTAAATATCCCCATAGAAAACAATCACAAATTGACAGGTCTGGAGATCTCGGAGGCCACGACAAATCTCCGAAACGTGAAATGAGTTGTCCTGGGAATAAATTGCGGAGAATATTTATTGAAGCATGGGCAATATGTGCCGTTGCACCATTCTGCTGAAACCACACATTCCTTGGGTTTATCCCTTTTCTGCTTAGTTCTAGAACCAAAAAATTTTGGATCATGTCAATGTAGCGAATAGAATTAACGGTGACGGCCAGCCTCTTCAAAGAAATATGGCTTAATAATGTCAGTCGGACCAATGGCACAGCACATTGTGACTTTTGGAGAATGTAAAGAAAAACGCTCCTTGATAGACCTATTGGTCAAAGAAGAAGAGGAAGACCCAGAACAAGATTCCTAGATAAAATCGATGAAGACACGAGAAATATGGAAATACGTGCTTGGCGGAGGAAGGCGATGGATAGGGACGACTGGAGAAAAATTCTTGGGGAGGCTAGGACCCACACAGGGTGGTAAAGCCAAAATGATGATGAAAGGATGCTCATGAAGATTTCGTGGGTTTTCAGGAGATCAGTACCTGTAATTCTGTTTATTAACGGTTCCGTCCAAATGGAAATGAGCTTTGTCGCTCATTAGAAGATGCTGACCTAAGTTATCCTCCAAAAGAGCTTGCATTACCGTAGCGAAATCCTCACGTTGTTCAACATCTCTTTCCATTAATTTCTGGATAATCTGCAATTTGTAGGGGTGGAATTTTAGGTCCTTATGCAACATTTTGTTTAAATGATGCCCGATTAATGTTTAGCTCAATTGCATGTTTTTGGGCGGACCATGTAGGGCTTATGACGACGGCACCTCTCACTCGCTATATTTTTACAGGAGTTGGACTCGCTACACGCCTACCAATATTAAAGTGAGTGTTAAAAAGCTGCTGCGTAGTGATCATTGATTATTGATTTCGGATAAACGTTTCATATGTAAACGTGCGATGTTCTACCGTCCACTGCTCCATGTTTCTGAAATGGCACACTAAAGTACATTCGTTTACCAAATTCCCATCTGTAAACATGAGCACGTTTTGATATTCGCTCTCATTCGTCAAGAGGCTATTAAATGTAATTTATTACCTTAAGCCAGACAGATTCTCATGCTACAGATCCAAACTTGCCAGCATTTTAAATTCAAATTGTATCGTGTTGATGTTTAAGTTGATATTGTGTTATATTTATGTTATAGTTATTGTTAAGTTATTTACTGGACGTGTTATTTTTTAGAGTTTAGTTTAATTGTGATATAATGATTAAATTTCAAGAAATTCTTACACTAACAGTTTCAAAAGTAAATATTTTTAAAAATCATATGATAAACATCAGTACGACCCTGTTTGGCTTTCACGTGCTTCTATTGACAATTGGGAATTTGTAAAATGAATACGGTTTACTACCTCCGGATCGCAATCGGGATGGCAATCAGGAACCGGATGTTTCTAAAAACATCCGGTTCCCGATTACCACCCTGTATATTCTAAACTTCACAAAAAATAGCTTTTTTAAATTAATTAAATTGTGGAGGCTTATTATATTGTAAAATAAAGGTATTTTAATAACGTTTTTATATAATACTTTTATACCTATGAGCGGATGAAGTTCATCCAGTTGTAACTTATTTCAGGGAAATTTTTTCAAATACCTAAATCCTTTTTTTATTTATTAAAATGAAGTCCGTGGGACTCCACATCACGCTCAATGTAAATAAAATTGCACTTCACCGGTTACGGATTAAAGTGATTATACTTGAAGCAAAAGTTCATAAAAATTCTTGGTGTGACAAGACTTAGAAAAGCGGCAGTATATTGTTAGTATTAGTAACTTTTGTTATTGATCATGGAAATTATATTACATGGTCCATAAATGGGTTTATTTATATCTTGGGTGACGCTAATGGCGCGACAAGACTTTTAAAGCCCTAATTGATATTGATCACGATTTGAAGAGCAATTAAAAAATTAATGGCTGAAGTTTCCGGTGAAAGTGTCGCTCAATACGTCACTTAACGATTCTCGCACGCTTCATCTCTATCGTTCTCGCGTTCCAGTTTATTTTGACAACTTTCCGATTTTGTTAATTGCTTTTGTTTGCTAATTGGCACCGTATCGGTCGCAGGAAAAAATCCGTTCTAAGTGGTTTTCAATTACGATAAAAACAAATAAGCAAAATTGCTGGAGCTGATATTAATTACTAACTAAATATGTGGTACGCCGTACATATTTCTATATAATGTCAATAATTAATTTAAATCAAGTGGTTTGAAAAAAAAAACTAATATTGTTACATTGTTATAGTTATCAATATTCTAAATATTTTCTTAAATTTACTATCGCACTTTTGGAACCTAGTTTAAATTTTACTGAGAAAATGATCAATGAAAGACTTATGTGATACCTAGAAAAATATAAAATAACAAATTTAACACAATCAAGTTTTAGATCACATCGAAGTACAGCTGACAATCCAGCAGTCCTCCAAGCATCATTAACGCCTTTAAGTGCAAACAAGACGTAACAGCTGTTTCGTTTGATATAGAGTAAATTCTTTTATTGCTTAATATTAAAAATAAACATTAGAAAATATTATATATAGTAAGTGTATAAATATGAAATTTTTTTCTTAAAACCTAAGAAATAGTCGGTCCACTCTAGTGGTCACTATGGCCTTGCGGAATCATGGAAGCATCAGTTACTGGTATGAGTATGTTCAAAGCACGATGGACACAGCGGCTCGTTGCACCTTTTGCAGATGTATTTTGTTTTTCTTTTGCAAGCTTTAAAGTGACATCATAGAGCATTTGGTATATTCATTAGTTGTGACCAGTGCCCACAATTCCTTTGTCTAATTTCAGGGGTACATGATAATTTTTTAATGATAGTTTTTTCTTCAAAATGGGAGGTGGTATACCAAACGAAGATGATCCTCGTTTATTTTCTTTCTGCGTTCCCAAATTCATTACTTAAAGCAATATTTGCTTTAAATTCAAGCAGATCTTTTTTTTGAATTTTCGTTTTTCTTGTACAAAATCCATTCATTTACAATAAGAAGCGTTTGTTTCTTCTCCTTAGAGGATACAGGGCCAACAACTGGTCCACAAGGTTTGCTCCTCCCATGTTTTTGTTATAAAACCGAACAGAAAATGGTCTGTTTACTTCTATAGTTGCCTTAGTAGATTTACACCAGCGTTTTGTTTTATTCTGACGTTCTATTCCAGCATAATTAGAAACAATGTAAATAGTCTTGTTATCTAGCCATTTAGACACAATTATATTGCCACTTTCAGTACTTGCAACGGATAAAGCACCCCTACCGTCTTGTTTTATTCAGATTCAAGAAGAGTGTCCAAATATTGCTGACTTGTGAGAAAGCCATGTGGGAAAATGAGGTCTGTTCTACCACCAGTACCACCTCTGTATGCATACACTTCTTGAAGATGTCGTAATCGTTCTCCACTTCCGGGTCGTCTCCAAACTCTTGTCCGACAGGAATCTGGATGAAATCCATATCTAGACTCGTCACTAAACAAAACTGTAGCCCAGTCATTGTCAGTCCAATTCTGTAACTCTTAACACCAGCTTAATCTTGCAGCGCGATTGCCTCTAGATAGAGGTGGACATCTTAGTGGTCGCCGACTACGAAGATTGGCTTCATGGAGACGATTCCTTACAGTACTGCTGCTAATTGTTACATGTGCAAGCAATTAACCAGCTCGGGTGCTGTGATTGTTGGCTGCCTTCTGGTATTTAAAATTAAATATGGGCCTTGAGCGACGGTTGTAGAGCGACCACGTCCTGGATGTTGCTCGGCTGGACTCCCAGTGTCTCTATGCCACAAATGACTTACGACGCCTTGGGGAGACACCCAGCTGGTCAGCACTTTAAGTTAGTCGCATACCAGCTTGAAGGAGGCTCATCTTCTATTCATCTCGTCCAACGTTAAATGTAGTTGAATGGTAAAAAGACAATATCTTTAACTCACCTATTAATCAAGAATGGTATAAAGTGACTAAAATTAAAAATAAACAAAATATAAAAATGTTGATTTTTTTGTCCCTTATAAAAAACATTATAAAACACGTATTGCTATCAGTTTTACATTTTTTTAAAAAGAAGTGAGTATCTGTATCAACAATTATAGTACAAGCAAATTTATATGGTCATAAAATTTCGGTCATTGGTATTGTCAAATTATTAAAATAATATCCTTGGACTTTTGCGTTGTGTGTATAAAAATTAATATGCTTGTTACATAGGTACTATTTTGTTGCTAGTGTTTATAATATATATTATGTTGAATAGATTAGTGTAGTTGAGATACTAAATTCGAATCGTGAGATTTTTTTTTAAGTTTCTGTTTCAGTTAAAAAAAATTTCAGGCAAAAAGCCATTATTCAAAGTGCCGAACAGCTGAAATCCGCGCTGGAGTATGAAAAACTCGCTAGTGATTTTCACAATCCTAAAAAGTATAGCGTCATTTTCATAATTGGCATGCACTGTTGATAGCAGACACATTGTAAGATTTAAATGAAAATATCCAATCAAATGAATGTGCTTTATTACGAAATTTTGCAACAAAAGAGAAATTTTGCCGCATATCCAGAAAGCCATAGGAAATGGTAAAATTTCCGGATTTTATAGAGCTGAAGTTTATATGAAGCGGAAAATGGTCAGATTAAGCTCGCCCAGATAAAATCTAGCGATTGAAAAATTTTAAATCATCCGTTTACGGGGTGATGTGAATACAAACTTGTTATTTATGATGCAGTTTCATGCCGAAAATATGTGTCACACGTATCTAGCAGGATAATAAAGACGAAAAAGGCATATATGTTATTGTTTTTATAGTATGTAATTTTGAAGTACTAAATATTATGTCTGAGAGAGAATAATAAACTTTTGTTACACTTTTCTCTGGGATCAGAGATTAAGTGAAGCATAACGTGGTTTAACTAACTCTCTTTTTGTTTTATCTTCTGTAGAAGGTTGGAAATCAATAATCATGGCTGTACTTAACTTAGTTAAACACAACCTTACTGTTACAAAAACAGGGTACGAACAGAAGATTATGTCCATAGCTAAACTAAATTTAGACTGTTGTTTTCCAAGGGCTGGTTTAATAATTAGATCAATAACCACAACTTGTGCACTATAATACTTTATTACTGACAGTACATTAGCACTAAACAATTTACTTACGAGGCTGGTAATACGACAATTTAGCGAGCCAAAACAATACGAGAGCTTCTCTACGAAGGCGAGGTACTTATCCCATCTGTTCCGCACTCAACTCCTGTTACTAGTTGACTTACAAAAGTGTTCCCGTCATGGCGTAGCGAGGGTAAGTACCTGCCTTTAAACAGCTCAAGAATGCGAGAGCAATATAACAATATAAAGGCTACATGGATTTAAATTACATTAAGGGTATTTAGCAAAAAATGTATTTCTATTAAAAATATTTTAACTATTGTAGTTTACAACAATGGCTATGTGGACCCTGTTAACTGCCACTACTGCATTCAAACATTCGCTCAAGTTCTTAAGCCATGATATTTTTCGTTTTCCCACTTTTAGCTTTCCTAGAATTTTGTCTTGCATAATAAGTTGCAATAATAAATGAAAGTTTGACATTTTTTGAGACCATGATATTCGTAGGATTCTTCTGTAACACCAAAATTCCAAGACAGCCAACTTATCCAGATGCACTTATTTGAATGTTCATACTTTCAAGCAATAAAGAAGAGTAGTTAACACGCAAAACAAAAGCATTATTATGTCTCTACGACAAAAAACTCTTTAAGTGTAACGAATGATGCACGTGCTATTTCAATAAAAGCATGTTTTATTCGTCGTTGAAATTCCCAGGTCTTGTGGACTAGTCTTGTTATTGCTTGTCAAATTTAACGTGATACTTGGCCGATTTGAAATTAGGCTCCACCCACGATGCGCATTCGACCACAACACAATTCGTCCTTATTATTTCTTGGCCCTTCGAAGTGCAAGGTACTTGTATAGTCTGCGACAAAGTTTTTTTTATTTTACTTATGTTTAAAGTTATTTTGTGTTAAAGAAATATTGTATTACAATAGATTTGACTTTTTAAATAATTATTGTTAAGTATTTTAAATTATAAACATGGATTTTCATTCAAAATTAGAAGACAAAGTCTTGTCTGGACAAACGAGGGAGGTAATAGTAAATGTAATTATTTTAATGCAGAGAGAAGCGATGCAAAATCCGCATGTTAAAGATTTTAAAAAAGTTCAAGAGCGTGCTTCCTTAGCAACGGGAGTAAGTATAGCCACTATAAAACGGATCTCTCGTGAAATGAAAAATATAGAAGAAGGTGCTTCTACATCATTTTCGACGCCTAACAAAAGAATGAGATCTGCCCCAATATCCAACTTGGTTTTCCAAAATCCAACCGATTTTGACAAAGGTTTACTTCGGCGTATAATAATAAATTATTATGTCACGGAAAAACGAATTCCTACATTGCGACATATAACAAAAAAAATAATGAAGACAATATTTATACAGGGTCGCATGAAACTTTGAGAAAAGTGATGAGAGATATGGGATTTCGATGGAAGAAAGCGAAGAATAACAGGAAAATCCTAATGGAAAAACCCGATATACAAGTGCTCCGGAGGAAGTTTCTCAGAAATATTAAACAAGATAGGGAAGAAAATCGGCCCATAATTTACATGGATGAAACTTATATTTATTCCTCTCATACCCATGACAGATACTGGGGAGACAATACCACCGAATGTTTGCACAAGCCAGTGTCCAAAGGGCAAATAAATGTTTCGTCAGTATGTTCCAGGTATAAGATTAACTACTGTTCTTTTATTCTTATACAGTTTACTGTAACGCAAATGTAAAGCTTTCATCTCTGCCAATAGTCCTCTTATAAAATTACAGAACGAGACATTTATAGAAGTGTTCGAAAAAACTGCCGCTTCAACATGACTGAATGGTCAATATTAATGAGTCAAATAAAATATAATTATTAGAAGAATTTTTTTACCAAGTAAGAAAAACAAAATATTTTGTATTTTGAGAAAAATTTCCGAAGGAAAAATTGAAACGTCAAAATAACATACAATATAGACATATCATAGAAGTTCCATTAATAAATAAGGTCACTCTCTGTAAACTTGTAGTATGGAGTGTACCAACGTGGCGAAGAGACCGAGCGCATTATGTATCTCTTTTCCTCCGAATGCGTTCTCACTTAATTTTCTACGCAAGTGGACAAATTTGTCAAGTATCACCTTAAATTTGACAAGCTGTACCTGGATGGTTCGTGAGGTGTCGCTGGGTGTCAAATGTGTCATTAATTTGGTATTACTGATGTTCATTTTTAGATGTATTGTTGAAGATGCGTTTTCTAATTCTTGTAGCATTTGCTGTGCTTCACTCAGTTCTTCGGTAATAAGTACTATATCGTCGGCAAAATGCAGATGATTGAGCATTTCCTTGTCTATTTTTATTCCTCTATTTTCCCATTTTAGCATTTTAAAAGTGTATTCGAGGACCATTATAAATAATTTAGGTGAGAGAGTGTCGCCCTGTCTTACACCTCGCTTTATATGAATGTCTCTGTTGGTATCATGTAGTTTTACACGCATTGTGATCGATCTATCGATTTTTCTATTAAGGTTTTTACTGTTTGGAGGTGATCGATTGTTTTGAATTTTGGGCGGAAGCCAGCTTGTTCTCGGGGCTGGTAGAAATCCAACTTTATTTCTAGTCTTGTCGTAATTATTCGGGTAAACATTTTATAGATGTGGTTCAATAAGCTGATTAGTTTATAGTTTTCTAGGTCCCATTGTCTCCTTTCTTGTGTAGTAAATTGTTACTGCATTGTTTCATGTTGCCGGTATGCAACAATCTGTTAGACAAAGGGTAACCAAAATTGTTTATTTGGCTGAGAAAGGCACGTCCGCCCATCTTTATTGTTTTTATTATGACTCCATCTTCTCCTGGTGCTTTGTTTTTCATTTTTTTTTCATTGCGTCTTGTGTTTCGCTTAGTGTGATCTCTAGCATCAACTCTGAGATAGCGCGTTGATTTTGCGTGATGCAGAGGCTTCCAAGTTCGTTTGGTCTTCTCTTTGACTTGTGGTTGGTGCTATTTTTTTTGGAACTATAATAGACTACTTCTCAAAGAGCAGTCTATTACAATTCCAAAGAAATAGCACCAACCCTTTTCTTTTCATAAAACTCTTTAGAGATCTAATTAACTCCCATTCCGATTATACAGTATACTATTCAGACGCGTCTAAACTGAAATGGAGTCAGAGTGGTAATAATTAACAGCACAGTGATTCTTAAACATAGAATTCCAGATATTGCAAATATATTAACAGGAGATCTCTATGCAATTTACCAAGCGATACTACAGGCAAATGCAAATAAGATGAAAAAAATTATATTCGTGACAGATTCTATGTCATCATTACAAATAATCAGTAAAATATATACGCAACATCCATTAGCTTTACTAATAAAGAAAGAACCAAATAAATTGCATACTGTCATCAATTTTCTTTGAGTCCCATCACATGTCCCAATAGTAGGTAACGAAGCAGCAGACAAAATTACCAAAGAAGCTATAAAAGACAACAGTATCCTAATATCACCCCAATCTGTAAGTATGGATCTAAAAAGCAATTTCATAGAGTACCTGTTCGAGAACTGGAACAATAAAGGACATCCACACGATCAAAGCTTCAGGAGATAAAAAATAAAGTTGGAAAAGTGCGAAAAGTTCAATAGTCACTGAATTAAAATATCATTTACCAATTAAAACAGTAATTAATTACTAGACTTCGGCAAATATGCATATTGCATATTTTGCATATTGTGCATATTTTATGCAAATATTTCATATTTTGGCATATTTGTATAAAAGTTTGCATAAAGTGCATAAAAGTTCAGATTTTTATACTGTATTTGAAAATTTTTAAACATACCAATTTATTTCAATTCTTGTATAAAATTTTGTAGTCATTTTAATCAAGAAATGATCTAAGTACGTAATCTCTACAGGTAAAAAAACATTTACAATTTCAAAGAAGATCAATTTAAGTAGCCCTCAACATTCTTAGAAAGTCTCGGTCACTGAGGCAGGCATTCAGTTATTGGATAATCGCTAAGGGTTCGCTCATTTGCATTTATGATCTAATCCCCAAATCTATCTACAATTTATTGTATCTTAACAGCAGGTAAAAGGCTAATAGTTTTGTTCCTAATTTAGGGATTTTCCAAAATCTCCCAGTTTATTGAATTAGGTACCTAAACATTTCTAATTTGATGCTCAGATTTGTAAATCATTTTTGTTTTGATATTCAAAGCGTAAACACTCGTTGTGCGTAACAAAAAGGAAGATTGTGATTTTATAATGCCTAAAACAACCAGTGCTTCAACTTGGGATTAAACCTTATAAAGAGCTGTCTATGGATATGGGAAAAATCTACTGTTCAGTCTGTGGCAAAATTGTAAGTATCTAATATTTTCTATTAAATATCTAATATTTCATACATACAGGGTGTTTCCAAATGACACTACAACGTTTGACTGTAGATACTTCTCGAAAAATTGACAAAACGATATAGTTAATGAGGGGTCAAACTTATTTACTTTCGAGATACAGGGTGTTAAAATTAAAAAAAATTTAATTCTTTTAGTTAATAACAACAATAACTTTAAAACCAATAAACGTATTTACTTGAAATTTAGTACTCGTAGGTTGTTTTTAAATGAAAAATAGCTTCCTTTAGTGAGAAAAAATTGTCCATGGTACAATACAATGGTGTGTATTTAGAAAAATTTTTCACCTTTACTTTTTTTTTATGAAGTCAGCTATTCTAAAACACAATTATTTTTATTGTAATTGAATTAACAAAAAAAAAAACTTTTGTTGAATTTTAAAATAAGTTATATGATGTACTAATGGTTAGTAACAAAAAACTAATTTGTGGAATATTACTGCATTTAAAACACTTAGCGAGTGTTTTTTTTTTCCAAACCAGTTATTTGATAACCAAAAAACACCTTGTATATTTTTATATTTTAAAGGTTGGGTTAAAATAAAGGTTTTATTTTTATTTATAGATAGCATGTGAGAAGAAATTTCAGATAGACCAACATGTGAGAACTGCTTCATACATTGCAAAAAAGGAAAAATAGGAGGAAAACATCAAACTTCAATGACTAAATGTTTCCAATCTACTTCAAAAAAATTAGATAAGCAAGAAACTTTAATGAAGACTTGTGTCGCGCATTAGTGTCTGCAAACATACCGCTTTCAAAATTAGCAAATGTAAATTTTAGTTCGTTTCTAAAAAAATATTGCAAACTTAATGTTCCAAGTGATCGGTCTCTAAGAAGAAATAATGTGAACGGGCTATACTCGTCGGTGTTAATTAATATTAAGGAAGAACTTGCAGATAATTATTTTTACATATCTGTAGACGAAACCACTGATTCCTCAGGAAAGTATATTGCTCATTTATTGATTGGTGTTCTTAAAGAAGATACCTTACCAAAATGTCATCTTATTTCATGCCAGCAACGTGAGAAAACAAATGCTTTAACAATTTCGCGTTTTATACAAGAAACATTAGCAACTTTTTTTCTTCCGACAACTATTCCTTCTAATAAATTACTGCTTATTTTATCGGATGCTGCTCCTTATATGGTGAAAGCAGGACAAAATTTAAAATATTTTTCCCAGATTTAATACATGTTACTTGTGTAGCGCATGGATTAAACAGAGTTGCAGAGGAAATACGAAAAAAGTTTCCTCTTGTAATACCATGATATCCAGTGTCAAAAAAGTATTTCTTAAATCTCCTATAAGAATTCAACTTTATAAAGAAATGCTACCTAACATTCCTCTTCCACCACAACCTATTTTAACGCGATGGGGAACATGGTTAGAAGCAGCTAATTTTTATGCAGATCATTTTGTTAAAATAAAGAACATAATTGATACGTTAACAGATGAAAGTTCCCAATCTCTTTTGGATTCTAAACAAACTTTTCAGAGTAACTTGCTTCAACAAGAACTTTCATTATAAAATCAAATTTTAGTTTTGTTCAAAAAACAATTACTCAGTTAGAATCACCAAAACTGTCATTGTTCGAAAGTACAGCATTAATAAAAGAATTTGCGTCATGTTGTCGGAACGTTAGAGGTAATATTGGAAAAGATATTTTAAAAAAATTTGAAGCTACTATGGAAAAAAATAAAGGTTACCATATTCTTTCTGAAGTAGTCAGTGTTCTAGCTGGAAATATTTCGGAAACAATTAATTTAGAACCAATGTTTTGGTTAGTTTGAAAAATGCTCCCGTTACATCAGTTGATGTTGAACGAAGTTTTTCCATATATAAATATATGTACTCAGACAGAAGCCACAAGTTTTTGTTAGAAAATTTTGAACACCACTTGGTCATTTATTGTTACCATAATTCTAAATAAGTTTATTCATACTTAAAAATGATGTAGTTACTTAAAATAAATGTAAATCTTAATGAATAGTAGGAAATATTAGTTATGTACACTTTTTTTTTTAAATAAAATTGTTACTATTTTACGATTTTTTTATTTATTTGTATGCATATTTTGTTAACATTTTTGCATATTTTCGGGTAAACACGTGCATATTTATGCGCATATTTCTACATTTTTATTTGCATATTTGCCGAAGTCTATTAATTACTTATGAATGAAAAATACATAAGTGCTTACTTGTAATCTCAGAAGCATAAAACATAAAATTATTTATTCATTTGTGATTTATTTTCAACGGACATATTTCATGAAAGCTACAAAGCTACAAGGAACGATTTTCAGAATAACGATAAACTGAGCCGTTACATAAATACCTTATGTTGTTTAATGTTTTTTATAATCGACAGATTTTTAACGTTTTATATTTTTGACATAATTTTAGTAATTAAATACAAATTTGAACGAGTAATATAATTTTGATGTTCTAAAATAATTATTTTTTATCAAAAAATTTTTTATCGTATCTAAAAATGATTACCTACCTTTGAAGATTGTTTACAGAATTCTCCAAATATTTGAAAACGCGCCTAAAATACGAAATATAAATGAAAGAAAACCATCTGGAAATCGAATAAATATAAACAACATCCTAATACCTGCGTTCACTCGAAATTTGTTGATAATATTGGCACCAGTGGGGTGCTGTAAAATATTCTGCACTCTAACGATAATGTTTAATGTACGTAATATATGTTGTTCGGCAGATTAGACTTCTTTATAATATTCAATGTCTTTTGGAGGATTGTGGAATATTTGTGGAAATAATCAGTTTTGAGGAGTTTGTCTTGGCTGGTGATTATTTAGATCAACTGTACTAAGAGGTTTAAGAAGCAGGTGTAAGTTTTTTTGGTTGTATGAGATGTCTGAAGGTATACATCAAGGTTGCTGCTACTTCCTGGACATACTGGATGGTTTGTGAATCGTGTTCATCTACATTGATGGACACACGTAAAAGAAATGGCAGAATTGAAGGAATGCCAGCAAACGAATGAGAAATATACCGGACGGAACTGTTTAAAGGAAAGAAAAATATAGTCAACTCAATAAGGTACGTATAGAAATCAGTTTTCAGGAAGTAGAGATAGCTATAAATTCACTCAAAAACAGAAAGTTGCCAGGACCAGACGAAATAACGTCTGCTCCTGGTAATAAAGAAAGTATATCCCTACAGATGACAAAATTTATACAAAAACTAATATTGCTCTGCAAGATACCAGACGCATGGACAAACAGCATAATGATACCAATGTTCAAGAAAGGAGATAAAGAAGACCTCAACAAAGGTATAAATCTACTGAATACCGCACTAAAGCCTACCGCAAAAGTCCTAATCAACAAAAATTAATAAAGTAACAACGTTATCAGATAAACAACAAGCTTATAAATAACCAATAACCAAGCTTAAAAGCAAGTAAAGCGACAGGATCTCTTAATAACACAATCTGGAAGAACGTACACCTAAGATAAGACACAAAAGCAAGAATCTGTAAAGCAGCACATGGACCTATATTACGACAGAGATGAAAATACTCCGACAAATATCAGGGAAAAGCCTGTTGGATAGGGAGAGAAGCGAAAACATAAGAATAGCATGCAATATCTTCTTCTTCTTCAGTGCCTTATCCGGTCCGGATGTTGGCGATCATCAAGGCTATCATGGTTTTGTTGACTGCTCTGCGAAACAGCTCCGCTGAGGTCATCCCAATATAGAAGACATAAATGGATGGGTGACAAAAACAGGAGTGAAACGAACAGATTAGTGGAATGGCAGAGGATAGGATAGTACAAATACCACGAGATAAAGTCACCAAATGGACGAATAAAATATGGTAGACCAAGAAAAAGTTGGTTCGATAATTTAAACAATTTAGGAGGCTAATATTAAGGAAGAAACAGGCTTTAAAGCCTACATACAAGAAGGAAGAAGAAAAACTGTACTAAGAGGTTCAGGAAGCAACTGTGTAAGTTTTTTGGTTGTATGAGATGTCTAAAGGTATACATCAAAATTGCTACTACTTCATGGACATACTGGAGGGTTTGTTAATCGTGTCCATCTACATTGATGGATACACGGGAGGATCGTCAGCTGGTGGATCGGCTATCGCTGTTAGCATAAGGTTAGGTGTTCGGAGAGTGGTAAGTTTTGGTGTAAGAGATATGAGAATGTTTGTGGCTGGTTGCTACTTGATCATTTTACCGCGAAGCATTTTTTCTGGGTATAAATCCTGTTCACCAACCTGTGTTAAGGCTTCTCTACACATTTTGTGCTCCTACATATACTAAGTTCTCAAAAGTCTATCATTCCAGCTAGGTGCTGTAAAAAAGTTGTGAATAGGAAACGTCAATTGAAACAAATTTTAGAAGGAATCACCACTTGTAACAAAATCGGGATGCAATTGGAATTAATTAACGTAAAGAAGGGAAAAATACGGAACGAAGAAAACGTACACGGCTAGCAAAAGAATTGACTAAGAGAATAAGGCTATGAAAGAATTTATAAGAAGTGCGAGGAACAAATATCGGACAGACAGTTCGGCTTCATTAACGCAGTGGGGTACCAGAGAGGCACTTTTCGGAGTACAGGTACTGATTCAAAGATGCAGGGACGTTAACTGCGACGTGATACGCGTGCTTGATCGACTATGAAAAGGCATTTGACAGAGTTCAACATCAAAAGATGATAACATTTTAATAGAAGCAGACCTGGATGACAAAGACCTCAGAATAATTTCAGAACTATACTGGAATCAGACCGCATACATGAAAATTAACGGAGAAGAAACAGATCACATAAAAATACTACGTGGAGTTAGACAGGGATGTATCCTATCGCCGTTGATATTTAATATGTACTCAGAGAAAATTTTTAACGAGGCTCTTTATGGAATAGACAAAGGCATCCTTCTAAATGGTGAAAGAGTAAACAATGTTAGATATGCCGACGACACCATGGTGATAGCAGATAGTTTAGAGGGACTTCAGAGGCTAATGGACCGAATAAACGAGTACAGTCAACAGTACGGACTAAACATTAATACCCACAAAACGAAACAAATGATTATCAGCAAGGAGAATATAAATGGGGCTCATCTATACATTAATGGGACGCACATAGAGCGAGTAAAACAGTATTGCTACCTGGGAACTATCATAAACGAACAGTGGAGCAATGTACAGGAAATAAAGTGCCGCATAGGAAAGGCAAGAACGGTCTTTAACAAAATGAGCGCCATCTTCAAAAGTCACAACATATCCCTAGATACAAAAATGAGACATTGAGTTGCTATGTTTTCTCTGTGTTGTTTGTACGGGGCGGAGGCATGGACGCTTACAGACACCACTGTTAAAAAACTTGAAGCATTTGAGATGTGGCTTTATAGAAGAATGCTGAGAATATCATGGACAGCAAGGATCACGAACAAGGGAAGTTCTAGAAAAAATGAAGAAGGAACCAGAGATTGTGTTTAAGATCAAACGCATAAAATTGCAATATCTGGGACACGTTATGAGAAATCAGCACCGTTACTCCCTGCTGTAGTCTATATTGCAAGGTAAAGTCAAAGGTAAGCGAGGACCCAGTAGAAGGAGAATATCATGGCTGCGGAATTTAAGAACATGGTTTAAGAAAACCTCAACGGAGCTGTTTCGAGCCGCAGCGAGCAAGGTCATGATTGCCAATATGATTTCCAACATCCGAAACGAATAGGAACCAGAAGATGCACATTTTCGATATTTTTGTCGAAATATATCGTCACTAAAAATGTTTTATGAAACATTATCGCCACCACTGCCATTGTAGATGATATAATTTTAAAATAACATAGTCAAGTGGCATCACAATTTTCCGTGAAATTCCTGAAGTATTTTCCACAATAAAAATCCAATCATGTAAGAACATTTTATCAAGGAAAATGAAATTCTTCAAGTCTCTGAGTTTCAGCAAAAAAGGAGTAAAATTAATATTAATTCGAGGACTGCTGGATTAAAGAAACTTAAAATTGCATATAACTCCCGAGTTTTATAATTGCAAGAGTTATACAAGGATCTTCATTGTGTCAGACCTCAAGGAAACAATAAAGAGTCACTTGAAGTTACTCGAATACAAGCGACCAGCCACTTCTTTCTTATTGTTTGCGTTTTAATTTTAAGGTTCTTGTTACCTTATTGATATATATTTTTCAACAGCTTTGAAACTTTCATCTTAGATATTTCTTCGTAATTTTACAAATATATTAATGTTCTACATTCGCAAAGAAAACCAAATTCTGAAGCTACGCAAGGTATAAATTTTTCAGACAGGCATAGAGTATTATAATATGAAAGTAAGAAATGAGAGAACACTGACGAAAGTGTACCACTGCGACCTAACAGTAATTAATTTCAGTCAATATAGAACAAAAACTAACTCGAGTTCACTGTATTTTCAAAGGAATCTGGCCCTTATGTAAAAGTGGTTTTAGCTAATAGTTAGGTTGTAATTAATTTATATTAATAAATTAATAATAATTAGTTAAGTAGTAAAAACGGCATTCAAATAACAAAAAGTATCAAGTTACTAACTTGGGGGACTTCAATAAACGAAACTGGAGACCAAAACAATGAAATAAAAAGACGTATCGAAATTGCTCCACCTTCATAAAGATGAGGAAATTCTTCTGCAACAGAGACATAAGCACCCTCTACGATTAAGAATGCTAAGGGGCTACGTATTTAACACGCTATTATACGGTGTAGAAGCCTGGACTCCCAAACAGAACAACATAAAAAATATTCAAAGTTGCGAGATGTGGTGCTACGTCAAATGCTGAAGATAAGTTGGGTTGAAAGAGTCACAAACTTTGAAGTAATGCGAAGGTTCGGAAACGATCCAGAAATTTTGTCAACGATCAAACGAAAAAAACTCGAGTATTTGGGTCACCTGATGAGAGGACATAAATACGCATTACTTCAAAATATAATGCAAGGAAAAATAGAAGGAAAACGGAATCCCTTACTAACTGTTTTTGTAAGCTACACCGGGGTAAGAGGAACCTAGAAAATCAGTAATTTCTGTTTAAGGCCTTCTAAAAAATTAAGTTTTATATCCATTCTATTTTCTAATACGAATGCGGTGTTAAAACATAAAAAACTTTAGAGAACTCTTTTCTAACAAAAAATTTCAATCATGTGACATGGTTTCCACTTCTTCTTCTTGCAGTACCGTCTCCTATCGGAGGTTGGCTAACATCACAGCAATCTTTACTTTGTTGGCTGCAGCTCTGAACAACTGTATTGAACTGCACCCATAGCACTCCCTTAAATTTCGCAACCAGGGAATCCTCCTACGTCCCACATTTCTCTTTCCCGAGATTTTTCCTTGGATTATAAGTGTAACCAGAGAGTACTTTTCTCCTCTCATTATGTGGCCCAGATATTCCAGTTTTTTCGTTTGTATGGTTTTTATGACTTCGCATTCCTTTCCCATCTTCAGCAGAACATCTTGATTTGTTACTCTTTTTGTCCATGGTATTTTCAAAAATATTTCACACATTCTCTACATGGCAAGGGGCAAGTGAAAACCTACCCGAATTTATATATTGAATTAAATTCAAATCGTTCTGGGACAAGTAGAAATAATTTAACACCATTTCTGAATACATTTGTAATAAAAGTTTTAAAAAATATGGTTATTAGCGAACATTATAGTGATTTAGAGGAATAGGAAACAAAATTAAAGCTTGTTGCCTTTTTGTAAGTTGGAAAAAACTTAATGGTTTTGGCAATACAAATTCAATTTGGAACTCAAATGCGACTGATATGTCTGGTACGTTAGGAAAATAATATTTTTCGTCATTTTTTATGCATTTTCTAAGGCAACTAACTTTAAATTCAGTATCAAAACACTGCAAAATTTTAGCGACATAATAAATATAATTTGAGCCTCCTTTAACTGGAAATTTTATTAATACGAAATCATCAGGCATAGCCTCACGATGTAACTCTTCTTCGATGGGAGGGGTTGGAGCTTTTAATATATCAATATCGTCGTCGAAATCTAATCTCATCTCAATGAAAGCTTGGTCATCATCACTGCTGTCGGATTGTGTTTCCTTCTTCTTTATTCTTTTCCTTACCGTTTTATTGGATTTTACGGTCTTTTTGTCTTGTTGTATATTAATTTTTGCTAAATAGTCAGTGTGTGTTATGATCACAGCGCCAGAACAAATTTTCTTACGCTTTTGCTGGTTTGATGGGGATTGTTTGACATGTTCGAGTAAAATAGATTTGAAAGAATTTCTTTCAGGAATCCTTTTTAATGCATGATTCTGATTATCATTTTGAAGATACTGTTTGTCTTCTAACACAATACTTCTGACCAAGTGTGTTGCTTGGCTGCCACTGGTATTTTCGGACATTACTAAAACCACTTCTAATATGGTTTGAACTCAACTCCTTCCATACTTGTGAAACTATAGATGAAAATATGGATTTCAGTAAATTTAAAGGCTTGAATACAGCCAAATCCATTGGCTACAAGAGATGGCTAGTATGTGGCGGTAGTTTTAAAATAATTATGTCTTCCCGTAAAGTAGTTTCTATAAGCGCAATTGATATGTGTGAAGAGTGGCCGTCATAGATCAGAACAACGGGTCTCTCTTAAGGAATATTCGGAAGGAACGTATGTTCAATATAATTAAAAAATGTTTCTGTTTTCTCCATATGTAATTCCTGGATACTTGTCATCTTTTTTTGCTAGCCATGTATCCCAAAGATTTTTTTCTTTGAAAATAATAAGGGGTGGTAATTTTTCTCCTGTAGCATTACCACCCATTAAGAGAAAAGTTTTCTTTGCTAGGACCAGCTGTAACTCGATGAGCGGCTTTTCCTCTTTCACCTACTACTTTTACACGACTAGGATCTAGGCAGAAACTGGTTTTATCTAGGTTATAAATCCTCTCAGGGGGTATATTCGAAGTTACTTTCACTAAGTCAAAGTATTCTGCAATTACAAATGGATCTATACTTTTTTACGGGCCACTTCAACTAATTGTGGCTTCTTTTGAGAAAGTCTCTATTGGCGCTTGAATCTTTACATGGAGTTTTTATGTTATTTTGTGACACATATTGTCCAATAGCTAACAAAATTTCTTTTTTTGAGAGGCCAAAACCCCATTTTTCCTTGCTTTTAATATGGTCAGCAATTTTGGTCTTAATATCTAAAGGTAAAGCTGTTTTCCTACCTATGGTGGCACGTTTTTCAACGCTTAATCCCTTGACTCTTTTAAATAATTTTTAAGAATTGCAGCATTTTAAAACTCCTTGGTTTATATTGAACTCACCCCGTATACGTTAAAAAACCCAAAAAGTATTTTCAATCCTTTCGCGTCGCCGAGAGGATACGAGTTGATACAAGCACATTTTAAGTTTGTTTATGTATCACAGACGCGTGTTTCTTTGGTATTTTCTTTTGATCAAAGCCGCCTAATATTCTGCGTTTCAAATAAATATTCCCGTTTAGTCTTTTATTTATACCAAGTTAGGCAAATGATTTTCAAGAAATTACTCACTCTTGCTGAGGCCGTTGTCAAGAGCGGCTGGCTACAGATTAGTCCAAGTTTTAAGTCAAATTTGTAATGTTTTCTCGTTTTTTGTCCCTTTTCATGGAAAATATGTAGCAGTGCAAAGTTCATGTGAAGTTTAAGTGGAGGTTTGAATGGTTGGTCGTTGAGCACTGACGTCCGTGTCTAGTTTGAAAACGCCGGCAAAAGTTATTAGAAAAAGTGATTTATACTCAAAGTAATGTGTCAGTTTCGATAAGGGTAATCACTGTTTTTTTATTTGTATGCCGTCTCTCATCTGAGATATTTGTAAAACGGCGCTTCCAACAAATTTTAAAAATACCAACATGGTTCCAGTTTTTTAAGAAGCCGAATATAAGATTTGTGTCCAGTGTGCCAATTTCAACCTCAATTTTGTTTTGTCCTATCGCAGTTTGGAGATGAATTTGTTCGTGGGGCGGTGAATCTAACTCCAGTTCTAACCGCACAAATTCTAAAGTCCAGTGAAGTCCAGAAGTTTAAAGTAAAGAAATTTTAGTGAAATCCAGGTAACTTTTTTGAGTTGATTGTTAAGGATAAACATTTTCTAATAATAATTGCTTTTATAATTTAAAGAAATTGTAATATCTTTATCTATCTCACGTAAGTACCCTCTTTTTGTTTCATTTTTGTAGTTGCCCCAATCCAACCCACTTGCTATTTACTTATCCACGACCCAGTTTCTCCAAATAAACCCTGAGCGCCGTTCGCATAAGTTTCGTTTATTTTGGTTGCCCTATATCTGGCCCCCTAATTTCTGTCCCCAATTTTCAACCTCCCATAATAACACCCTAGGTGGTAGGCAAAAATATTCGTTACAGTATAAAATAAGGTATTGTCCAAAATAAACAGTATCAAAACTGAAACATAGATGTCTCTTTTTGCGCGCCGTCATATTCAAATTAAGTAGTATAGATCTGTCAAGTAATCCTTAAACAATTAATTATTAAGCTTTCTGGTTTCTGGGCTTCGCCAGACCAGATAAAGTTCAAGAAGTTCATGATGAACGGCATGTGGAATGCAATTTTAGATTCCCTTGCTGAGTAATTTATCAAAAGTCAGAATGGTAAAAATTTGAATTCGGTTTCGCCAGGTAGAAATCGTTTGATTTCCCTTTTTGTCCGTATATAGTTATTTTGATAACTATTGTCTAGCACGGAAAAGATGTTTGTTTGAAAGGAGACCTTTTTTTTGCTAGCTCAAGGTGGTGGAAAGACTTTATGTCCGAACTGCAGAGAGCTGAAGGCTCCACAGAACAGTGCCAGACTCAAGCCAGAAGGTCCAATGCCAGGCTGGTTACTAGCTAAAACCACCACCGCCATATTCTCCAGAGAACGCCAAATGGGACAATCCTGTCCCATTTGGACTATCAATAAGGTGTACCAAAGACGAGTACATATCACAGCTCTCAAGTATGGAAGAAACACTCGAAGCTCTGTAAAAAACCACGCACGCTCGAAGTAATTCCTCTTCTGCTCTTCTGCTAAAGCTCTGAGGAGAAATAAAGATTTCGAAATACGTATAAGTGGCTTGTCGTTGCCGTGTATCGAAACAAAAATCTAATACCGTCATTATGTTTTATTTCTTTGGAGTACCAGAAACTGAATTCACTACGAATTTTGACCATGATAAACGGCACGTGGAATGCAATTTTAGATTCCCTTGCCTAGTAATTTATCAAGCTGTTTGCTTTGCAAGTTTTAGAAGGCACAGCGGTAAAAATTTGAATTCGGTTTCACCAGGTAGAAATCGTTTAATGTATCTTTTTGTTTTCAAGAAGTTCCTTTACGTAGAGAAAAAGTGAGTGTCTAGTGTGCAGTTTTGGGACACGGAATCATTGATTCATACTTTATTGGTCCATATACACCAGTCACAAAATTCTATTTTCTAGACGCACACGGTTTTACAAATTGAAAACTTACAATTCGAGCATCAACACTGCAATAATACACTACACTACTACACAGTCGATAAATGTACCTATCAAAAGAAGGCACAGATCCGGAGAAACTCGAAATCATCCGATTAGCTTTAGAATTGACTGTCGTTGACTCCCACCCGTCTCATAGACAAGCTGCGTCTACTGAAAGGTTAAAAAAAGATAAATTTATTCCACCCAGCCAATATGAGTGGCCTTTGATATATATTTGAAACTATTTTTAGAGTATGGTCTCACCCTGTATAGAAAATAAAAGAAAATAATTTTAAAATATGGCGAAATTTTCCCCCTAACTAATAAATTAAAAATAAACTGTACTTTTTCTGAAAGGATGTTTTTTTATCATGAAGTAGATATAATCGTTTTAAAATACTTCTGTGCATCGTTTCACAAAAAGTGAAGCACTAAACAGTATTAATATCATTTAAAGATCCATCAAATAGATTTCTCATTGTCCTGAGCACAATCGAAGTGCACGATAGTCAGAAAATTGCTGTTCTTAGGCGTCGTTAAGCACTCTACCAGCACAAGAGACCGTTACGGGATCAATTCAACCACTTAGAAGAATAACACTTTTATGGTCGGCATGTGGGCCTTTCTCAGGTCGTCGCTCGTGACGTCGTCGCCGGCGGTTTTTGTTCTTTTCACATAACGACGCCAATTAAATTGCTAAAATACAGTGACGTCAAGTGTTTAGGGACTTAATTTAAAAGATATAGAAATAAAAATAAATTTTTGCTTTGTTAAATTAATTAAGTCGAAATATTAAAGTATTTGGTGTTTCTCTGAAGATTACACGACTTCTTCTTCTTAACATGCCATACACCAAAGTGCGTAGACGACTATCTCATTACTAGAATTCTGTTCTTGGCGGCGTGACACAGCTCGCCTGTATTGTGTATTCCTGTCCATTCTTTAATATTCCTTAACCAGGATAATTGTTTGCGGCCGGCTCCTCTCCTACCTTCGATCTTCCCTTGTAGGATTAACTGTGGTATTTCATATTTTGATCCTCTCAATATGTGCCCAAGGTAACCAATCTTGCGTTTTTTAATTAATTCAAAGAGTTCTCTTTCCACGCCGGCTCTCTTAAGGACGTCATCGTTTCGAACTCTATCCACCCAAGGTATGCGCATCATTCTTCTCAATGACCACATTTCAAATGCTTCAAGTTTGTTGATAGATGTTTTTTTCAAAGTCCACGTTTCCATGCCATAAAGCAAGATGGACCATATGTAGCACTTGACCATTCTGTAGCGTATTTCGAAATTTAGTTTTTGATTACATAGGAGCGGTCTGAATTTCACAAAAACTTGTCTTGCCATTTGTATTCGGGTTTTTATCTCTTGTTGTGGATCCGATTGGTCATTGATTGTGGTGCGAAGGTATTTAAAAGTTTTCACGCGTTTTATGCGATCGTCACCTATGCATATTATCGGGTTTTCTGGAGGGTTTCTGCTAATGACCATATATTTCGTTTTCAAAATGTTGATTTTGAGGCCATATTTTTTACCTATGCTATTCACCCTATCAAGTAATAACTGCTGATCTTCCAAATTATCAGTTATAATCACTGTGTCGTCCGCATAGCGTAGGTTGCTAATTGGTATGCCGTTCACCTTAATGCCAAATTCCGTGTCTTCTAATGCTTCCGCAAATATATTTTCAACATATAAATTAAAAAGCATCGGAGAGAGTATGCAGCCTTGGCGGACACCTTTCCGGATTTAAAATTCATCCGTATATTGGTCTTGATCAATCCTCACCTTTGCCATTTGGTTCCAGTATAGATTCTGAATAATTCTGATCTCCTTCTGGTCAATGTTGGCCCTATGTAGTAGTTCCATCATGATATCATGTTTAACATTGTCAAATGCCTTCTCGTAATCGATGAAGGTGAGGTAGACATCTTTTCGTTGATCTAAACAGTTTTGTATTAAGGTGTTCAAACATAAAATTGCCTCTCTTGTTCCTAGTCCTCCCTTAAAACCGAATTGTGTTGAACCGCTAAGTTCTTCTAGTATCTTGTACATTCTTGAGTGTAATATCCTAAGGAAGAGATTCAGCAAGTGACTCATTAAACTGATTAAGCGGTGTTCATTGCATTTTGTGGCATTAGCTGTTTTTGGGATCATCAAAAAGGATGACTGCAGCCATTCTCGCGGAATGTAACCAGTATCATAAATTCTATTGAACAGCTTTACCAAGATTTCGATATTCTCCTCGTCTAGTAGTTTTATTGCTTCTATATTAATTTCATCTGGACCTGTTGCTTTATGCATCTTTGTGGTTCTAACTGCATATTCTATTTCACTTCGCATTATTGATGGCCCTGATAAGTTTTCGGAAGGAAGTTTGCGCGTTGGTTGTGTTGGTCTTTGCTCATTAAAAAGTCTTTCTGCGTATTCTTTCCACGCCATTGCTATCTCCTCTTCTGACTCTATGTATTCGTTTCTATCGTTGCGTATTCTTGTTCTGTGGTGGCTTTTGTGTATATTCGATATTTCTTTGATCTTCTTATGTAGTCCAAAACTATCTCCTTTTTCCTGCAATTGTTCTATTTCGTTGCACCTTTCCACCATCCAACGTTCTTTTGCTTTCTTAATTTTCTGGCGAATTTCTTTGTGTATCTGTTTGTATTTGTCTTGATTACGTTGTTGTTTATGTTGCCTTCGCTTTTCCATTAGATCCATAATTTCGTCCGTCATCCATTCGTTATGCTTTCTCTTTCTGATCTGTGTTTTAACTTCCCTGTTTACTGCCAGAATCGTTCCTTTAATATCATTGACCATCTCTTCGATATCACCATTTTGTTCTATTAATCGCATTCTTTCATTAATTTGATTTGCATAACTCTTCTTCAGATTTTCGTCTCTCATCAGTTCTCTTGTATTTATAGGCGTGCTGGTGTTCGTATTTGTTCTCTTAATTTTTGCTAGTTTCAACCTCACATCTGCTATTAGCGGATTATGATCGGATGCAATATCAGCACCTGGATATGCTGCGATTCTTTTGATAGCGTTACGAAATCTTCTGTTTATTAAAACGTAGTCAATTTGGTTTCTAATTATTCGATTTGGACGGTCTCCTGGTGATTTCCAAGTATATAACTTACGAGGTGGGAGGAAACCATGTGTTCATGACGACAAAAACCGTTCTCCTGGCAGAATTCACACAGCAGGTCGCCTCTTTCATTTCTAACTCCAAGGCCGTACTCTCCAATTATGCTTTCATATCTTTCTTTACCCACCTTGGCGTTAAAGTCTCCCATTATTATGTTTATGTCCTCTTTCTTTGTTAGTCTTATTGCTTTTTCTAGATCTTTATAGAACTTAGTTATTTCTTCTTCTGACTTATCTGCTGTTGGTGCATATGCTTGTGTCACATTTATGTTTACTGGTTTGCCTGTCATTTTGATCAACATGACTCGTTCGGAAATTGGAACAAAATCTGTCACCGATTTACTGATCTTCTTGTCAAGAGCAATAGATTACACATCTATCTTGATTCAAATGTAGTATGTATTTTGTTATGACTTATTTCGTTCCAAATCATAATTTACTCTTAATCGGACACACTGATCTTTGAGACCTTTGGTTTAACAATATGCTGAACTCTGGCAACCCTGTTTGAGCTGCGGTTCTCCCCTATCAAAGTGCTTTCATCAACTACCGGGGTAAGTAACGCGCGCAACCACGATTATACTCCAGCACAGAAATAATGGAATGAGTCATACGCGTAATATCGAAAGCTGTCCTTATGTGTTTTATCAATCAATAGCGGAGAATATTGCATAATTAAAAGCAATATTTTTATAAAAAACAATAAATCGAGTATTACATTTAAATATCTAATACATCAATATAATATAATTTTTGGTCTTATTCAGGAATTCCATCTTCTTAGTTTGTCTTGAGGCAAAGACAGATCCGGGAGAATTATTAGGAATCAAATAGACTACATTTTAGTAAATTAAATATTCCTATACCTTTTACCTTTCGGCAACTTCTTAATTCGGTATATTACGTCATTTATTTTCTTTTTAATTTCATATGGACCTTCCCATTGTCTTGGCAGTTTGGGAGACAAGCCTCGACGACGTTGTGGATTATAAAGCCAAACAACATATTGATCTTTCATTCTGTCACTGGCTATCTGGATGTGTTGTCGGGCAAGTTCATGAATGTTGTTCATTCTTAACTTCAGCTTTACATCTGTCAAGACTTATCCTGGAGCAGACTTGGAGACAGACCACGTTCCACTGGTGGGAGTATTTCGAGTCAAACTCAAAACAGTGCAGAAAAGGAAAGCACAATCATACGACCTCGTCTTCTTGTGGTGCGTATCCGTTACGGACGTTGGCTACTAGCATGGCAATTCTAACTTTATTGACAGCAGCTCGAAATACTGCTGAAGTGGTCAAGGAAAACAAATTTCATAAGTTCTGGAGCCAAGATATTCTTCTTCTTCCTGGTCCCCTCTCTCCGTAGACCTTTACCTGTAATATAAGTTGCAGCAGGTTATATCTATGATCGTTTGATCATTGTCATTGTCTGCAATTAGGTTTTCCTCAACGTATTCTTTCCCTTTCATTATATTTTTTTGTTTCACTGTCAGTAGTTCTCCATTGTTCGTTTTCCAGCAAAAAATCTTAGAAAGATTTTTGGGGTCGTAAATAAAAATGGCAATGGCGTTGAACTATATCAGTTATACACCGATCCAGATATTGTGAAATTCGAAAAAGTGCAGAGACTTAGATGGGACTGGACACAATGCTAGGATGTCAGATCACGAATACACGAAGAGATTAACATTTTTAAAACCAGAGAGCACAAGAAGCAGAGGACGACCACGAATGAGATGAATTGATGATGTGGAAGAAGACATACAGATTCTAAGGGTTAGAAGACTCGACAGGAGTGGCGACTTCTTTGTAAGCAGGTCAAGATCCACAAAGGATTGTCGAGCCACTTATGATAATGAGTTTTCCGATCTTGTCTTTGCATATTGTCAATTTTGGTCTAAATGACTATGTCCTTGCTTTTATTCTTTTATTTTATATCGAATTGTCTGATCTCTTATCTGTTGTTATATTCTAGGATTGTTTGTACTTGTTTTTTCAAAGCCTCTCTGTTTTTTCTTCTGCATATTTTAGTCACTTGTATTCTCTTTTCGTTGTAAATTTCTCTGCTATTTCTTCGAAGTTGGTTAATCCTAGCGTGCCTTTTTTCCTCTACTACAGTTCTGCATTCATCATTACACCTAAGAAACACATGATATTACTCTAAATACAGGAAGATGAGGGATATTTTAGGTGATAATATTGTTTTATTTTGTTATACATCAAAAAGTTGATATTTTTGTTTAAATTTCTAATTTAAATTTTAACAATCAAAGTACTTATTTACTAACAAATTGGTATAGATAACATAATCCACAAAGTTACTAACAAACCAAATTTATCCAGTTTGCAGAGCTATAATAGTCTTATAAAGTTTTCGTGAAGCGACACTGGTCAACCACCCTCCGGGTATATTTCATTGTTAATTGGGTTTTGAGAACTACTGGTTTAAAGGAAATTTACGTTTTTGTCCACTTCTCTTGCTGTTAATAAATGTTTCACGGTAAATTTAATGAAAAATGAACATACCGCTTCGGTGGATTTTTAAAAGTAATGGTAAGTTTATTTTCAGTTAGGTTTTCATTTAACAACTTTATCGATGAACATTCGACATACCTAATTGAGTGAAAAATTAATGGAATTTAATATGGGATTAATAATATATATATACGGGAGATCTTTTACCTTGTTAGCGTATAAAAAAATTAGTGCTCCAATAAGCTTTTAGACGTGGTAGCTGAACTAAACCCATCCAAATAATTACACCAAGAAATATTTCCATTTCTGTGTTATCAGTGGGAATCCATCCCTTTACGTGGCCTTTTGGCTTTTGCTTCTCTCTCAACACTTGCTCGGCATAAAGATTGGTTTGGTACACCATATGATCAATAATCTCATTTGTAATAAATATTTTGAAAAAGTCGTATGGAGTCTGCTCATATCTATCATAGAATTCAGTTTTTATTCCAATATCAACACTAGAGAAATCAAATGTTCTTAGTGAATTATTTCGAGCTATCATATCTTCAATAGTTTCATCAATCTGTAATAAAATAACTGCTGTTATCCAAAAATTTTGGATTTTGGATGGAGATTGATTTCCATCAGTGGTTGTAAATTTTTTTGCACGTTTTGTAGGAATTTCTTCGTCACCACAGGTTGCGTCACTACTATCAGGTATAGTCGATTTGCTATATTTACGCGGGTTTCGGATTAAAAATTTTATTGTAAGTACCCAGTTTTAATTACCTGCTCTTTGGGGAAATATCAACTGGTCAAATGAAATGAAAAATAATCCATAACTTTTTTTAATTAAATAATAATGGAAAATCTTTTATATAATTGACAGTATAATAAGGAGAATTAGTTCATTAATGGAGTCTTACGTGGCTAATATAAACCTAATAATAATTTTATATTACACTTCACACAGAAAATATGGTCTATGTGTATTTGTTCCATGGAGAGAATCTCTAATGAATAATAAAAAAATTTAACTTGCCAACAAAAATGAAAATCAGTCATTATCATCAAAAATATCATAATCGTCATCATCATCACTGTCATCACCATTAATTGTTATTATGATTGAACTTATTTCCTCTATTTTATTTTCACGAGTCCACCAATCTTCTATTAGTTTCTCGCACTTGAATATACAGTTGCACCACACTTCTGGAGTTACAATTGAAAGTGCCTTTCGCCAAGTTTCCCGAACTGCGTCGTCGCTATAACCGTTAGGCCCAATATGGTTGTCATAATATTACTTTGCTATTCCCCATATATATTCGATGGGATTAAACTGGCAATGATACGGTGGCAGACGTAAAACTTGATGACCGTAACTTTCAATAATCTGATCCACAACAAAGGTTTTTGGTTTTGCGTGGATATTTGCCAAGCGTAATAATTCTGATTTTAAAATATGTTGTGTAAATGGTATATGTTCCTTTGTCAACCATTCTTTAATTTTATTAACAGTCCAAGAATTCGTTGGACTTTTGTTTAATACTTCAGAATGGTAAGGTGCATTGTCTAAAATAATTACGCTGGGCTCACTTAAACCTGGGAGAAGTTTTTCATGTAACAATTTTACAAACATTTCTGTGTTCATATTATCGTGATAGTCACTTGATTTTGATTTAGATGAAAATATTAAATCAGCACCTTCTATAAAACCCGATTTCCCTCCTGCATGTAAAATTATGTGTCGCTTCCCTTCTCCATCAGTATGTTTGATAGACTTTACGTTATCATCTTGCCATATTCTCTTGGTTGCACCCCTAGAAAATATCCATGTTTCGTGTATATAAAATTTGCCCTTTCTTCTTTAATTTAGAATATTTTCTCAGAAAGTTATTCTTTTATGCACAACAGAACTTCTTTCACAAAGGGCTTTTCTGTTATCCTCCTTTTAAAATTTGAAACCCAAATTATGTATCACTTTCCCTAGACTTGTTCTGCCAATTTCGTCAAATTTTCTATCTTTTAATTCCGAGAGAATTGTATTTAAGGTCACATGTTCCTTGTTGGCCCGCATTCGATAAATGGTATAACGAATTTCAAATTTTTTTCCATCTGGAATATCTTTCGTTTTCAATGATAGGCAAGTTTTTCGGTGATCTTCTTTCGGCCGTTCATTATTGCGATTTTGTAATACTCCTCTTAGTTTGGTTTCACTAATTCCTAGAGCATCACATACACGTTGTTGAACAGACATTACCGATTTTAAAGGACCCGCCATTTTCTTTTTCATCCGTAAAATACTTATGTACACTACAAATTAGACTATCTACATCTAACACACGTCTAGGCATTTTTAAATATTTCCACCAAACATACAATGTCAACACTGGCAAAGAATCAATTCAACTGCAATATGTAACAAATTTATACCTACCCTAATGTTATTTTAATGTATTTAAAATATGACCATTAATGCAGTTTTTACCTAATTTTCTGGGAAGTCGTTTACCTGCAACTGGTTATCAATGAGTCATTAGCATAATTTTGTTAATCCGAAACCCGCGTAAATATAGCGAACCGACTATACATACTCATCGGATATATCATCTTCATCAGATAACAATTCATCCCAGAATGTTTGCAGCCTACGTTGCTCTTGTTCATAATCACCGTTAGCCATGCTGCTCTCATGATGTTTCGACTTAGAATGATGAAATGTGCGTAGTCAATGAAATCAGAAACACAAACCAACTTGTTGACATGCGCAAAGTGTGACATCACATGTCTCGCCGTCTCTGTAGGCCGATATTTTCGGAAAAACGTCGAGACATTAATGTGAAGTTACGAGAAATGATAAAAAATACGTAAAATTTTGCAATATTGGAACTGAACGATATGTCAGCAATACATATTGAGCATTCTATTTAACAAAAAATAAATAAAAAAACTCCCGTTCATGCGGAACTTTTTTTACTTAGTACACCCGTACTAAGCGTGTTAAAAATCATCCAAAACTATGACGAAGAAACCTCTGATGGAACAAAAAAAAAGTTTTTTCATCTTTGCTCATTTGAACTTGCTTGGAAATGAGGCAGTAAACTTTTCTGGAAAAAGATTCACTTTTTCCATAAGAAATTGAATGTTATGGGAGAATTACGGGCTGAATTGAATAGGTACAACAGCATTTTTCCCAAAACACATTAAGGCGGTTCGAAAAGTTTGGCAAGCAGAAAATGGCTGCTAAGAAATTCATCAAACAAAAACTTATGCACAGTTAGATTATTTTTGAAATACTCTGAGATAGCGCGTGGGGACCAAAGATTTTAACAGACAGACTCTTTCTTACCGTTCACCCCCAACTGGAAGGATGGATCTTGGTTCAAAAACGGTCCACTTGGGATCAACACCGTATCTAAGTGGACAAAAATGTCAGCTGAAAAAATTGGAATAGACACAAAAATACATAAATTAACAAACCATTCTCATTGATCTTCAGCTGTATCAGCCTTGTTTAAGCAAGATGTTTCTGAACAGGAGTTAATTAAATTAACGGGTCACTCAAATGGAAGCTCTCTAAAACCACAGCTGCAGCTGGATTCCATGCCCGGGGGACATACACAAACAGTAAGATACATATTGTTACATAAAAAAAAGTGTTGCAAAAAGAGTGTTGCACTTAGTACACATCGGAGCAGCCTCCTGTTTGAAGATATGCTTGTGGGTAAAAAAAGTATGTCCTATTCGGAGACGATTGATGATGACTTGGTCTTTTCTATTACTTGGTAAGATGAGTTTGGTTCCTACTTGACTTAGACATTCTTCGAGTTTGTTGGCAGTGGCAGTTTGTGATCGGTCCAATGCATTTGATTTATGATAGTAATACTTTGGTCGGTTGTTGCATTGCTTACCAGAAAGTCCACTTCCTTATTACCACGTATTAAATAAAGATTATGTTTCGTTGATACAGTACATTAATTGTCTCGGGAAATACTCTTGTCAAATATCATTCAAGAGAATATTATTGACCGGCAAAATTTTCTTCGGGTTTTATTCAAGTTTGTTGCGGTTTGGGCAATTTCCGCTTATGAAATTTTGATAAAATCACTTAACACACAATCTATCACACAATTTAACTGTAAAAAGTCGAACATATTGCCGACAAAATTGTCTCTATTATCATATTATAATATAAGAAACCACAACTGATTTAAGATATATTTCACATAATTATTACACTTGATTTTTAGAACCGTGTTTAAAAAATTGGTAACAAATGCCGGTTTTATAAAGATATTTTTTGAAATAAAACTGATAATACCGGTCTTTGTACGTGTCTACACAAACGATCTCTCGTTACAGAACGCTATTGCTTTTCTCACTTTTCCCAGTTACAGGTGGCTAGCACAAAGTGTTAGATTAATTGCATTTCCTCTTTGAGGTAGTAGTAGCGATTTAATTGGAAGAGGTATTGTGTAAAAGCAACAAAAATTCCAATTTCCCTTAACGCATAAGAGCAAAGTATCGAAAATAACTCTGAGATAGCGCG